>NC_057720.1:65062256-65192356 GCF_004010195.1 Chiloscyllium plagiosum
TACTCTCTACCCAGCCCCACCCTCCCCTAGCTTATCTCTCCACGCTTCAGGCTCTCTGCCTTTATTCCTGATGAAGGGCTTTTGCCCGAAACGTCGATTTTGCTGAAGCTCCTCGATGCTGCCTGAATTGCTGTGCTCTTCCAGCACCATTGATCCAGAATCCGACAAGCACAGTCTGCCGATTCTACACAATAGACCTAAACAGGAAGACACAACACGCCCAGAGACTCTAGCCAACCAGGTGAAGACCAGACTACTCTGGCCCCTAAGCATTATGGTAACCCACAAACCTACCACCACACTGAACCAGCTCCTGATGAATTTAAAGGACCCCTTACCAACAAATAACAGAACAAATGTCATATACAAAATACCTTTCAAGGACTGGAACAAACATTACATTGGACAAACAGGCAGGAAACTAGCCACCAGCACACATGAGTACCAACAAGCCACCAAAAGACATGACCAACTATCACTAGTATCCTTACACACAGATGAAGAGGGACACCAGTTTGACTGGGCCAACACATCCATCCTGGGACAGGCTAAACAAAGACATACCGGGAATTCCTAGAGACCTAGCATTCAAACCAGAAATCCATTAACAACCATTTTGTTTTGGTCTCCATTTACCTACCTCTCAGAAAAAGAACCAGAAGTGATATCACTCACCACAACAGACCAAGACAGATAAATAGCAAGTCGGACAGAACATCAGCACTTCATCAGAGGCTCCTTAATGATGTTACCTAGCATGCTAATGAAATCTACCAACTCGGTGAACAAACTTACAACCTGATCTACAAATCTTCTCTAAAATTGCAAACCCTAGTCCATATCTATTATCCTCTGCTAGAAAATACACACTTGGATTTTGGCAAGGGGGTGGACAAGTTTGGATTTGGCTGTGAAGCCTCCTGATGATTGAACCAGCTGCCACTCATTACTTAGATAATAATCTGGCTACTAAGCAATTGCCAGCTATGTCCTGATAAAGTTGCAGATATGGATTAGGAGCAGAAATAGGCCACTGTGCCATTCAATAAGATGGTGGCTGATCTGATTACTTCACCTTCCTGCCACCCCCAGCAATCTTACATCTCTTTAGATTATATTATGAATAGGTCAGATTGGAATTGTGAATCCTTTGGTATTGCTATACTAATAGTTCTCACTACAGTGAATTTTGACAGTACATGAAGGAGGGAGATGCTTGAGTCCTACAGAAATCAGGGGAGGGTTTAGAAACCTCAAAGATCGTTGACTTCTGACCATATTGTAAACAGGGTGGACAAGCTCATAAAAACCTAAGGCTGTAGAAATAGGAACAGGTGTAGGCAATTCAGCCCTCGAGCTTATTCTACAATTCAGTAGTATCATGGGTAATCTGACAATTCTCATTTAAGCTTTCCTGCATTTTTCATGTAACCTTAGAATCTTGATCAGTTGGGGAATCAATCTATCTCAGCCTTAAATATATACACAGACTCTGTCCCTAGTTATCTGTGGCAAGGGATTCCAAAGACTTTCAAACCTCTGAGAGAAGAAATTCCTCCTCAGTTCAAACTTAAATTGGCATCCCTTTATTCTGAGAGTATGCTGTTTGGCCCTGGGCTGTCCCATGAGGAGAAACATCGTCTCAGCGTTTACCATGTCAAGCTTTTAAAGTCCCTATGAGCTCATTATTCTAAACTCCAGTGAATAGAGTCCAACCTGTTTAGTTTTTGCTCATAAGACATACCTTCCATACCAGGAGTCACCCGAGTGAAACTTCTCTGATCTGTCTCCAATGGATTGCCATATTTCTTTAAAGAAGAGGCCCAAACTGCTCACAGTATTTCAGTTGTGGTCTCACCAGCACCTTGTATAGTTGCAGTAAGCTTCCCTACTCTTATACTGAAACCCCATTGAAGTAAGGATCAATACTCCATTAGCCTTCTTGATTACTTGCTGCACTTGTGTGTTAGTTTTCTGTATTTCATGCACATGTACCTCCAAGTCCCTTTGTGTTGCAGATTACTGCAGTTTTGATCCATTGTTTTCCCTTCCAAAATGAACAATTTCACATTTTCTCACATTATAATCCATGTGCCAGTTTTTTGCCCACTTACTAAACCTATCAAATATCTCTCAGTAAACTGTTTGTAGCCCTCTTGCTGCCTACCTTTCCAACTATTTATGTGTCACCTGCAAATTTAGCCACAATATCTTTGCTTTCTTACTTCCAAGTTATCAGTATATGTTGCAAACAATTCTGGTCCCAGCACAGATCCCTGTGGAACCCTATTAGTTATGGGTTGCCACCTGGAAAAGAACCCCTTATCCCCCATGCTATTTCCGACACATTAGTCAATTTTCTATCCATGCCCCAATGTACTACCTCCACTATCATAGGCTCCTATGACTTCATCTTTTATGAGAGACCTAGTTGAACTGGAAGTCAAAATACAACACATCTCCTGGTTTCCTGAAAAACACTTCCTTGAAAAACTCTAAATTAGTCAGACACCATTTCCATTTTATGAAGCCATG
This sequence comes from Chiloscyllium plagiosum, assembly GCF_004010195.1. Classification (NCBI taxonomy): domain Eukaryota; kingdom Metazoa; phylum Chordata; class Chondrichthyes; order Orectolobiformes; family Hemiscylliidae; genus Chiloscyllium; species Chiloscyllium plagiosum. The sequence continues at coordinate 65,064,792 of NC_057720.1, forward strand.
TTGATTCTGTTTGATTAGATTATGATTTTCCAAATATTCTGCTATTTTTAAATAATTGATTCCAATATTTTTGCAGTTATAGATGTGAGGCTAATTGGCCGATAGTGATCTTTTTTGTCTTTTGACCTTTTTGAATAGGGGTGTCACATTGAAATTTTCCACTCCTCTGGTACTTCTCCAGAATCCATGGATTTTTGGAAAGTTACAACTAATACATCACCATCTGTTGCTACCTCTTTTTGGATCCTAGGGTAGTGCCAGGGAACTTATTTGCCTTTAGCCTCATTAGTTTATCTAACACTACCTCTGTCGTATTGGTGATGGTACTTAACTTCTTCCCCATATTCCTTAGTATTAATGAAATGATCCCATATTGTCAAAGACTGGTGTCCAAGAAAATGCAAGCTAAACTTCCAACATGTACCAACATATCAGTAATCATCACTATTAATTTTTTGCAAGCAGATAGTTCCTCTCTTGGAATATTCAAATTTAGTCTTTATGCCCGATAAATTATATGATGGGCAGTAATGGGCTAGTATTGTGATATTACCTCATATGCTATCCTGTTGTGACTTACACTGGTGTCCAGTTATAAACCCACTACACAGATAGCATTTTTAATTCTGTATGTGGATCTTGAGCATTTGGAGGGGGGAGGTGAGGAGGACATCAAACTTCAACTTTGACCACCATGCGAGAAATAACCTGTATTGGATCACTATAGTAAACAACACAATTTTGCACTGCAATCAATAGAATGTAGAATGTAGCAAGTTGTATGTCATGCACCCAATCTATTTGAAATCCTATTCTGTGTTTTCATCAGAAATCATTAATCCTATTCTGTGTTTTCATCAGAAATCATTAAGGAATGATCAGTGGGTGCAAATATAGGCTATTTTCCTCAAGGTAATGGGCTCTAAGATCCTTTGTAACCTCCTTGACAACTCAACTAACATCTCAGCTAATTCAGCACAAAGCACAAAAGATGAGAACCATGTAATACTTGCATCACATTGAATAATATAATTAAAACTTTTAGTGTAAACTTTTATGTCGTACATCTAAGTCATTTTTGTTTCCACACTGTAATGTAATCTAATCTAATCTAGTTCATAGCATCATGAAATGAGCAATATATTTTATGAATCATCGAGGTTTTTAAATTGCCACAGTTAACACTAAACATAGGTGTGCAGACAAAATACTTCCAAATGTAATTAGCTCCTTTATCGTAGATCATGTGAACTATGCCAAATCTGTGTCTTTTTTCCAGTGAACTTGGTGAACTTCGAGAACGTGATCACAAGGTGGCTAAGACCGTTGAGAAAACACAGACTGATCTGAGTGATGCATTGATTGATGCCCAGAAACATGCCAAGTGAGTCTGCAGTGTTCTGACACACATACTGGCAGATTAAAAAAGAAAACTATGAATTCTGTAAACATGAAAATGAGTTCTATCAAGGAAGAGTTTTGACCAATCACAGAATATGTATTAAGGTTTCAGTGCAGTAGGTTAGAGGCATACATTGCTTTAGAATTGGAAATAAATTGCCACAATGATTGAAAGAATGTGATGTTTAAAACTTAGCTCGAGGCTAAACAGGATTTTAAGGTCTATTTCAACGTAAAAGAGTGAGAGGTAAGGACAATAAAAAGAGGACTAAACTCCATAAAGATTTGTATTTTTCATGATATGGGAGTTTAACATATCAGTCCAGAAGGCAAGGTTGAAATTTTTCCATGGCTATCTTTGTAGCAAGGTAAGCCCAGTGGCGAAGCATGGCACCTGAGGATGAATAACTTCGTCATTGGCTGGGGCCGCAGTGGTGAGAGGGCACCATGGCAACATCGACTGCAGCGATATTCTCCAATGTTGGTGTACCTGGCACGGGCAGTGGCGAAGGTGAATGACGGTGCCTGAGGATCGGAGATTTAGTTGGGTCTGGCAGGGCAGTGGTTGTTCCGAACTGGCTGCTTCTGCTTTGTTCACCTGTTTCCTGTGGCAACATTCTTTTCCCTTGCTGACTGTGCCTGCTTCAGTGCAGTGCAGCCACCTTTTGATTTCTTTTTATTGAAGCGCTTCCAAAACCTGCAATGAAAACCATAATTCTGTTGTCTTTTTTGATGAATCTGTGTGATGAATCTGCGAACTGGTCAGGTGGTTGTACAGGAGAAAAATGTTGAAGAGGAAGAAAAGGCTGCTGATGAAGAAACCACTGCTACTCACTTTCACACTTTTAGCCAGCAATTGACTGCATGTAACTTTGGTATAGTTGAGACGTGATATCCTCATTCGTGAGACAGCATACATGAATGATCTTGAGCATGGAGGAATTTGCTTCCAATTCTGCAAATTTGCCTTTGCACTGGGATCAATATGTAAGTGCTGACTAACTTGTCACAGCCATGGACCAACCATGATACAGCATCTGATGACTGATGTCTCAGTGTCACAGTGAATGGGCAGGGATTACAGGCTGGAGAGTACTGAAGTAGGAAATCTCAGCCACAGCTCCTTTAGATAAAAGTGGTGGATGTGCAGGATGATCTACCAAAGGAGGCTGTACAAAACGTATTGCAAATCTGATAAAAGCAGTGTTTGTTTTGCAGATAATGTTGCTGAGCACATTTGAAAGTAAATGGCAGACTTTTACTAGTTCCCTGTAGGCAGGGTCGAGTAAAATAGCATGAAACTTACATTGGACCAGTCCCTAATGTCTGCTCACCACTTAGGACATTTTCCTAAGTTTTTGTGATTTTACTAATGGCATGCAAAATGCATACGGCCTTGCAAATTCAAATGAGGCAAGATCTTATTGATGGCCTGGTTGGTATTCAATTGTGCCAGGAACTGAGAGCCAACAGAAGAGCTGACTGAAAGCTTTGTCTTTTAGAAGCAATGCTCTCAGTTTAGAGGTTCTTCAGAGTGTGGGACCAAAATGAAGTGCTACTACTAGAAAGGTATCTCCTGTAGAATGAGGGGTGAGTGGGCTGCCAATTGGATGATATGAGTGGAAAGTGTACGACAAGTGGGTGAAGAGGTTCAACCACATATCAATCACCAGGACAGTCACAGATGTTTAATACCGTGAGTTTGAAGGAAGCCACATGTTCACACTGTTCTGAAAACTGCTTTCCAGCAACAAGAAAAGGCAGGATGACATTCTTGAAACTCATCACCATGAGACATAATTTGGCTGTGCAAGTCAATGCCTTTAGACTTTAATTTCTCCATGAAGAGGAGAATGGCATAGAGATAGGATAGAGCCAAGTGGAGTAGTTCATGCCTTCTTAAATTCTACTTAGTTAATGTAATGGTATGTTGTGTCATACCTCCAGGGGTCATAAACAAGCTAAAGGCTTTCGGTGCAGTGACAGTTGTGTTCTGCAGTTTGCACTTTCCTAAACTAGACCTCTAACCATAATTTCTTATTTGTCCAAGAGCTGTAAAATTCAAACTCTACCTGCTGACACCTAGGATTAAGTGTCTTAACAGTGACATCTCTGATTTAAATTGAAGTAAGAGTTTTAGAAACCTTGAAAACAATGTAAAACTATTTTAAAACATGTATTGAGGAGGGAGAACACCTGTTAGACATAGTAGATTTTTTTTAAAAAAGTAAGAACTGGCATTGAAAGTGCATCCGTATGCACAGCCTGAGGGGGACAAAAGGGGTTGAGCATGTGCAGTCAGTAGGCATTTTGTAAAACTTATCACGTACATAGCTTGTCCACTAGAATGACTGGTAGTTGCTACTCAACCAAAGTTTTGTTTGATTCCAAACAAGAGAAATAAATTGTTTTTATATTCACAGTCTGCTGGATGAATATCACCAGTTGTATGAATTGCAGAGAAAAAGATTAATTTCCCAAGTGAATGCCCTGACCCAGGAGAAGGATTGGTGGAGTGAAGCAGCCTATAGCCTGGCATTGAAGGTAAATCACACTGCATTTTTATGTGTTGTACTTTGACTGCAATAACTAATTTGCATCCTTCACCCTGCCCCATCCCTCACCCCTGTCATTCATCTTAAACAGCATATTTATTTGTACGTTTCAATCATTTATTTAGCTGCCTATCTGGATGGGATGCATTCTTGCAGATTCTAGTAATAAGTCATTGTCCATGTAAGTTATGTGATTTCTTGACAAGTGAATCCATTCAAACATTGCACACACACCTGGGGATTCTGCAAAATATACAAATTGTCTTGCATTCAGTTTTGTGGATGTCATAATCACATTGCATTACTGATGAGAGATTATGCTCAATTCAGTTAAAATGTATTGTTCAATACATTTGGTTATTCCATAGTTCCTTCACAGATTGAAAATATAGGTCCCAATCTCTTTATTATAGGAAAACAACTCTGCAGTGCATGTCATTGCTGCTATACTGGTAGAATGGTGAGCTAACCTGTAGAATTTGGACTGTCCAGGTCATTCTCCTCATTTGTTTTTAATGTCCACACTGGCAGTAGTGGATTGGAAAATATTGATTTATATATATCTATTTTGGGTCTATATGATGGTCAGAAATAATTTTTTACCTTGTTCAAAACAAACAAGAAAATAATTGGGCTGGGTGTCCCATTTACTAGTATCACCATCCCTGAGTATGTTGTTTCCTAATGGCCACCACCCATCCTCCCCACCTTTGGCTGATTAGTCTATATTGCCCTATGTTGAAACACATCCGGGAAGAAGCACTGAGGGTGTCAAGGGCACAAGGTCAGATACTAAGTTGCCTTGTCAGAATCTAAACTGAACGCTGGTTAGCACGTTATTCCTTTGCAAGTGTCTCTTGGCAGTGTTGTCAGTGAGCCCTCCGATCAATTTGCTGATGATTGAGAGTGGACTGTGGATGGAGGATTTCAAAGCCATCACCAAGAGTGGCTGTGTAGCACTGCTACTGACTAAACTGGTCTTAAAAGACACAGCTGCTAAACTGCATCAGAAGGAGGTAGTGAAGGATCCAACAAGAGTGAAAAATTTAATTGATCTCACCCTTCCCAGTCTGCTTGTCACAGATAGATAAGTCCATGAATGTATCAGGAGGAGTGACAACTGCACACTCTGTGTGAAGGCAAATCCTGTGTACACACATATACTCCACCCTGGGTAGCACTACTATGATGTGAAATGGGTCAGACTTCAAACAGAAGTAACACTCTAAATGTGAAGCTCTGTGGCCACACCATCAAGCTAAGAGTCGAAAGGTGATGAAGAGCTTATGCCCAAAATATTGACTCTCCATTCCTCGAATGCTGCCTGATCTGCTGTGCTTTTCCAGTGCCACACTTTTCAACTCTTGACTCTCCAGCATCGCAGTCCTCACTTTCTCCATCAAGCTGAGAGATCAGTTCTTATTTGATGAAAATTGCAGGAGTAAAGAAAGAAAATAGAGAAGGTCTGGCAGTGGCTGTGGAGAGAGCAACAGACTTAATGTTTCTAATCCAAAGACTTTCTTTGGAAGAGTGCAGGAGGGCATGACAGGAGCAGCACAAGGCATAGCAAAAAAAAATGTCAGCCTTAATCTTGGGTGAAACTACAACACAGGAGTGCTAGCATGCCAAATAGTGGAAACAGTAAATAATAGGTAGGGCTAAGAAATTCCACACCAATGGATCGTATCTAAGTTCTGCAGTCCTGCCACAACCGTTATAAAGTGGTGCTGGACAATTAAACAACTGAAGAAGGTGGAGGTTTAACTAGTGTCCAATCCTCAATACTGGGGGAGTCAAGTTGAAAACCAAGGCTGAAGCATTGCAGTAATCTTCTGCCCAAAAGTCCAAGTGGATGATCCATCTTGGCTTTTCTGAGGACTCCAGCATCACAGACCCCATTCTTCAGTCAATTCAGTTTATGTCATATTCAGAAATGGCTGAAGGCACGCGATTCTGAAAACATGATGAGTCCTGATAACTTTCCGACAGTAGTACTGAAAACTGTATGCCCCTAGCCGAGTTATATTAGTACAGTAGTACCTCTCAATACAAAAAAAGATAAATCCACTCTCAATTATTAGTAAATTGATGGAAGGGCTCATTGACAGTACTATCAAGAGACACTTCCAAAGGAATAACCTGCTAACCAGTATTCAGTTTAAGTTCTGACAAAGCAACTTACCATCTGACCTTGTTACAACTTTGCTCTAAATATGAACAAAAGAACTAGAGTTCAGAGGTGAGGTGTGAGTAACTGTCCTTGATATTAAGACAACATATGACTGAATATGGCATCACCTGTATGTTCAGGACTGAATGGCCTACTCTTACTCTTAGTTTCTATGTTCCCTTCCAATGTACACGCTACCCTGTCTTGGAAGTGTATCATCATTCCTTTATAGTTATTGGATCAAAATCCTGGAAATCAATTCCTAACAGGACTATGGGTGCCCCCACACCTTAAAAACTGCAGTGGTTCACAAAAGCAGCTCACCATCATCTTCACTAGGGCAATTAAGAATGGGCAATAACTTCTAGCATAGCCAACAATGCCCACATCCTATGAACAAAAGAGGCTGCCAGTTTGATGTAATCTATTTTGCATACTGCATAAAATCGGCTTTACTGTCTTCATGTCACTATAGTTTCTCCATTACTTTATCCAAACAATCTCCAGCAAAATCACGAGTTAATTCAAAACTGGTATTGCAGAGATGACATGGACTGGGACTCATCTGTCACTTGAAATGTTTTGAAATGCAAGTAAATGAAGTAAAAGAGGGATAAATAGTTAAAGAAATTCCTATTCATTTTGTTTTATTAAGCTATTTTAATTTGCTGTGACAATTTTATTTGACAAATATAAGAATTAAAATAGTGCAGCAAAATCCAACTTTGCAGTTTTAAAAACAGAATTTTGTCACTTAACACCATGGAATCAGGAAAGTGTCCAGTTTATTAAATAAATTGCATTTGGTATGGGACCAAGTAAGGTAAACCAGGTGAAGGTCTCTGTACTGAACCATACTTAGAAGTATCTTTAACATCTCATGTGCAAAATGCCTCCATTATAGATGACTGGACCAAAAATCAGTTTTGTAATTGGAATGTTAGATCTTGGTGAAATCCTGAAATTTACACAAAGAAATCTTTGTTCATTGTTCTCTTTATAGGTGATTGAAGAGCAGGATCTCAAACTAGTTCATGACCTTCAAGTCAGTGAGAAACTCTGGGTTAAAGTTGCACAACACTTTGCCACAGTGCTTGGTACAAAGGTAGTAACTCTTTCATTTACTGATGTAGTTGAAAATTAAACATTTAATCCACAAACATTACCTGAAATTGCATGAAATGTCAGTTTGGTTGCCTGGACCAAATTTGTGGCAAAACTCATAGCCTGTGCTGGAATTTCCTGCAAATGTTATGATTACTCTTGAGGATAAAAATAAAACTGGAGCATATTTTCTTTTGAGGCTTAGGTACAGAATAACGCATTGTTCTGACATTAAGCCTTTGTTTAAATGGCAATGGTAGGTGTTGTACAATTTGTCTCCAAAGTACCTACTTTATAAATCAATGAAAAGTGTCTTGTCCCTAATGCTCACTCTATCATTCACAATTATGTGTGCCCTAAAATTCTTTGTTTTAGATCACTTTATCAGAATACAGGCCTTTAATTGACAGAATGTCTTTTATTATTGTTGCCAATTGTGTTAATATTGCACCATTGAAAATATTCAAAAAATATGACATGCAAATTTATAATTTTCCATGTATTAGTTTGAAATTTCTCATAGAATAACTCTGACTTGGACTTGACTCTCTTTAAAGTTTAAAAACAGAATTATTTGAACCGCTATTTGATTATATGAAACTTTACAGGGCACAGAAGGAGGCCAGAATCACAGAAGTGTCATAGCACAGAAGGAGGCCATGTAACCCATCATGTCTGCACCGACCCTTCAAATGAGCATAATTATCTACTGTCAATTTCCTACTTTATTCCCATGGCCTCATTCTTGATTTCTATCAAAATAATCATCTAATGCCCTCATGAATACATCAGTTAAGCCTGCCTCCACCAGAGTTCCAGGCAGTGTTCCATTACCGAACTAACTTACTCTGTGAGAATCTTTTCTAGCATCACTTTTTCTTCTTATGCAAATCCCTTTAAATCTATGCTCTCTGGTTCTTGATCCTTTTACAAATGGGAAACAGTTTCTCCCTATTTATTCTATCATGGCTGCTCAAGATTTTGAAAACCAGTATCAATCTCCTGTAAGCCTTTTTTTTGTCTAAGGAGAACAGCCAAAACATCTTTGGTCTATCCTCAGAACTGAAGGTTATCATCCCTGGAACAATTCTTGTAAATCACTCTGCATTCTCTCCAAAATGTTCACATCCTTCCTATAATGTGGTGCCCTCAACAGTGCACAATACTCCAGCTGAGGTCTAGCAAGTATTTTATACAAGTTCAACATGTTCTGGGGAAGGGACGCTGGATGCAAAATGTTAATTCAGTTTTTTTCTTCCAGAGATGCTGCTAGACCTGCTGAGTTTCTCTAGCACTTTGTTTTTTTTTCAAATCTTCAGTATCTTCAGTTTTTGTTTTATTCAACATCATCTCCTTGCTCTTGTAGTCTATACCCCTACTAATAAAGCTAAGGATGCTTTGTTTTATTAATTGGTCTCTCAATCTTTTCTTACACCTTCAGTGATCTATGAACATATCCACCCAGGTCCTTGTGCTCCTTTACCCCTTATTTTATAATGTCTTTCAATGTTCTTCTGATCAAAACAGATCATCTCCTACTTCTCTGCATTGAACACCACCTACCATACATTTACCCACTTCAACTTGTTTATGTCCTTTTGGAGTTCTACACCACCCTCTTCACAGTTTACAGTTCTACACTTTATATCAACAGTAATCTTTGAAATTGTCCCACACACCAAGACCTCGATCATTGATATATTTCAGGAACAGCAAGGATCCTATCAGCAGCTCCTATGAATCTTCAATACAAACCTTCCTTCAGTCTGAAGAATGTTCATTAACCACTATTCTGTTTCCTATTACTTCATACTGCATTTAGTCCATGACCAACAACTTTCCTCATGTCTGTTATGTGGCACCATATCAAATGCCTTCCAGAAGCCATATACGCTGCATCAACAACATTAAACTCATCAAACCTTTGTTGAACCTGAGATGAGGGCCAAAGTTGAGAAAACAAGGACTGCATAGTGACTTAATTGAGTATGGGAATTGAACCTCCACTGTTGATTTCACTCTTTCAAAAGCCAACTGTCTGAAAACTAACCTAACTAACCCTCTCACTTCCTTCATAATTCTTGGACGCATCTTTTTCTGTCCTGGTGCTTTGTCAACTTTAAGTACCAATAATCTATCAAGAACTTCTTCCTTTTGAATCCTTCTTTGCTAGAGTTTCCGCCACCATCATCATGGTATGGGTAACATCTTCCTTTTGGTTAAGACAGTTGCAAAGTATTCATTTACTGTCTCAGCCATGTCTGCCACTTTTTTATGTAAATCCCCTTTCTGGTCTCTAATCAGTCTTACTTCTCTTTTAAGCATTCTTTTACTATTTACATGTCAGTACAAGTCTTTGGGGCATACCTTCCATGTTGGCTGGAAGTCTTTTCTCATAATTTCTCTTTGCTTCTTTTATTTGCTTTTTCATCCCCTGCTCTGGTTCTGTATTCCTCTTGGTTCTCAATTGTATTTTCTACCTGACACATGTTTTCTTCTTTACCTTAATTTCTTTCTCTTTGACAACTCTGGGTTTATTTTCACTATTTTTTCCAATATATACCTCAGCTGTACTTGAACCTTCTCCTCTTTGAAGGTAGCCCACTGTTCAGTTACATATTTTCCCATCAACGTATTGTTCCAGTCGACCTTAGCCAGCTCTTCTTTCTCCATGGAAGTCAGATCTCTGCCAATTGATTTTTCTTATGTTGGATTACAGTTCAGAAGGAGGCCATTTGGTCTGTCGTTTGTCAGCCACCCTCTGCAAGACCAGTTTAGCTGGGGTTGCTCTCTGCCTTTCTACCCAAACTTGCAAATTTTCACCTTCAGGTAATTATCAAATTCCTTCTTGAGAGCCATGATTGAATCTGCCTCCATCACACTATCACTAGAACATTTTATAAACTAACCATTCACTGCTTCCAAAGATTTGTCCTCAAGTCCTTTTTTGTCTCAGTCGCTTTATGATTTTGGACACCACTATCAGATCTCCTCTCAACTCTGTCTTCTTACTGGAGGACAATCCTATCCTGTCCAACCTGTACATTGTTGTCTCTCAACACTGGAACCTTACAAGTACATCTCTGCACCATTTTTAATGACTTTGCATCCTTTCTAAAACAGACTGACTAAAATTAAACAGGATATTGCAGTTGAGACTGTTCTATAAATGTTAACCTAACTTCCACACTTTTGTGTTCTTTGTCTCTGTAAAGCCCATGATCCTGTTGACTGTTTTCTCAACCTGTTCTGTTACCTTCAATAACATGTGCATATATACCCCCGGTACGTAGACTCCTGGATCTCCTTTAGAATGATCATATATTTAACATTGCTTCTCCGAGTTCTTTCTCCCTTCCAAAATGTATCATTTCACAATTCTCTGCATCAATTATCATCTCTTGTGCATCTGCTCATTTCACTGGTCTGTGACCTCTGGAGATCTATCAATATCTTCTTCATAATTCACAATACTTCCATTTTGTGTTGTATTTTGAAATTGTGCCTTGCGCATCTCAGTCCAGGTTACACATATATATCATGAAAAGCAGTAGCCCTAAGATTCACCTCTAGAAATCCCCTATATTCATTTATCCAATTAGAAAAACAACCATTCACTATTAATTTGTTTGCTATCACTCAGCCAAGTCTGCATATGCTATTACTATCTCATTTATTTCATTGCAGCAATTTGGCTGGCAAGTTTTTTGATGTCGTAGTTTATCAAAAACCTTTTGGGGATCATGGCACCACATCAATCATAGTTCCTTTGTGAACACCCTCAAATAATCTCATGCTGCCACTTTGGACCTTGTTACTCTGGTAAACACTTGTCATGCAATATGCTTTCAGCAGAATGAGCCCCCTCCCCCGCCCCTCAAATTAGTTCCATTTATTGGATCATTAACAATTTAAAAGTTTGTTGTTTATTACTTTTCAATAGCTTTGCTTGAGTTTGTGGGAGTACTGTGGAATTGCTTACAGTGATAAAGACTGAAGTAATTGGTGCTGTGCATGGGGAAGGCATTCTTTGTTACTGCAAGAACTCTGGGTGCACCACTCGCTATAATTGTACATTATAAGCACTCTCTCCCAGGCTGTTGTGTGAGGAGAGAGATACAGATCCTGCAGTTAAGAAGGCTAGTTGTTTGCATTAGCAAGAAGAGCAATGGAAAAATAGTTTCCAGTAGGAAACCTGATGTGTATCAGGTCTTCTGCATCTATTTTTGTACTCTAACCTAAACCATAAGTATCGTGTTTATCAACTGTGATTCACAAAGGAGCTACACTGCCATCTGTTTGAATCATGACCTGCAATGTCAGCATCACTCCTAGTGACAGTCAAAGTGACTGTGCCTTTCTATGCTTCTCCTGATTTGGTGGAGCTCTCTGTTACTGTACTTAGCAGACTGAAAAAAAAGAAAAAACAACTTGTCTCAGTGCCAGAGGACCATAGCCAGAGATGACTGGTGGGTCACCATGCCTGAGGTGAAGGACAGGCTTAAGAAGGCACGACCTTCATGGCAACTTTAGTTGGAATTGAGTCCCTGCTGTTGAAGCCACTTTGTATCGTAAACCAGCTATCCAGCTCACTGACTTTTGGATTCATAATAGTGTGGTGCGATATCTGTAAACTCGCAATTATGAAATCACAATTATTGTCGACAACTTCAGGAGGAGTAGAGGGAATAAGAAAGGGAGCAGGTGACAGCTTTTACAAGGACATTTGATCTTAAATATTGCTTTGAAAATTTAGGTTTTGAAGGATTATGGAAATGCTTGTCGTGATTTCTTTAAAATAGCTAACTTAAAATTCATTGGAGACAATGGAGTTTTTAAATTAAACAAGGCTTCCTGTAAATCACATCACTGATGATAGCTATCTGCTTTACAGTAAAGCCCTGTTGGGGCTGTTTTGATCAGTGGTTTGGTGAGGTTCTTATGTAGTTTGGTTCAATACAGGAAAGCTTGCTAAGAACAAGCTGAGTTGGAGAAAAGCTTGCTAAAAGTAAGCTGAGTTGGAGGAAAGCTGGTTAAGAGCAAGGCACCTAACTGTTTTTTGTGATTTCAGAAAACACTTCTGTCTACTTCAAGGTGAAGCCTATTCATTCTTTTAAACGTGTGATTAAAGGAACATCTCAAAATTGTATTTCACATGCAAACTTTATTTGCATAATTTTGACCATACTTGACGATACATGCTAGAAGATCACTGCAACAGACTCTGGTATATTCTAAGCTTTATCCTTTTGCCTTCAAGATCAACACATTGGTTAAAGTGTTTTATTATCAGGGAGCTGATCTTTGCAGATAAATTAATTTTTTCTCTTCCTGAAGAGTGTGTATTTTGGGATATTTATCAGGATAAGCATTTTTATTTCTGTATTATTGACTGTGCACGTTAACCAATTATAGCATCTTTATTGACTAAATTTTGTTTTGATAATAAAACTCTCCATAGTTATGTTTATTAAGAAACCTGAATAATAGATCTTGCTATTTAAAACTTGATTTTGGTAAGGTATTTAATTTGTCCTATTGATAACTGGAAAAGTATTTTGTAGTAACCCATGTTGTAACTTATGCAGTGGTGGAAATAGCATACTGATAGATTTTTTTTTAGATTACTTACAGTGTGGAAACAGGCCCTTCAGCCCAACAAGTCCACACCGACCCACCGAAGCGCAACCCACCCATACCCCTATATTTACCCCTTACCTTACCGCGTGGGCGGCACGGTGGCACAGTGGTTAGCACTGCTGCCTCACAGCGCCAGAGACCCGGGAATCTAATCTAATCTAATCTAATCTAACACTACGGGCAATTTAGCATGGCCAATTCACCTGACCTGCACATCTTTGGACTGTGGGAGGAAACCAGAGCACCTGGAGGAAACCCACGCAGACACGGGAAGAACGTGCAAACTCCACACAGTCAATCGCCTGAGGCGGGAATTGAATCCGGGTCTCTGGCACTGTGAGGCAGCAGTGCTAATCACTGTGCCACCATGCTGCCATAATGTGCAGCCATGCTGACTGAGAGTTCATAATTTGCTTCCATTCATACAACACCAGCTCACATTGTGCAATAGTCCCAAAAAATACCAAGCTTCAGATATTAACCATTTCAGTATCTTCTTTACCAAAGTGCTGAAATAAAATCAACCACAAAATGATTATTCTATACAAGCTTGAAGCAATAAAACACAATAATTCATACAGAACTCAAGTAGTTATCCTTAGTGACTACCTTGAGAGTGCCTTTACCATTGACAAACAACCAAGTTTCTAGTACCTAGATTGGATCTAATGTAAGGAGGAGTACGTCAGGTTCCACGCGATTGATTGTGATAGGGGACTCTCTCGTCAGAGGCACAGACAGACATTTCTGCAGCCAACAGAATGGTGTGTTGCCTCCCTGGTGCCAGGATCAAGGATATCTCTGAGAGAGTGCAGAATATTCTCAAAGGGAGTGGGACTAGCAGGAGACCGTTGTACACATTGGAACTAACACCAGAATTAGAGGGCATAGGTTTAGGGTGAAAGGGATAAATTTAAAAGGGACCTAAAGGGCAACTTGTTCACATAGAGGGAGGTGCGTGTATGGAATAAGCTGATACAATTACAATATTTAAAAGGCATCTGGATGGGTGTATGAATAGGACGAGTTTAGAGGGTTATGGGACAAGTGCTGGCAAATGGGACTAGATTAATTTAGGATATCTGGTCGGCATGGACCAAAGGGTCTGTTTCTGCGCTGTACATCTTTATGACTGTGATTTTAGTGCTCCTATGTAGTTCGACCACAGTGGCTGCAGCATGGCTGATGGAAGATTGCTGACTTACAATTGGATATAAAACATGCCTGCAGAATGCTCTGAGGTAGGTCTGGAACATAAGACTTGTTCTGGACTGCTCTACCCTCCATGGGCAGCAGCAGTCTAGGGTGGCTAGCTAACAAGCAATACTAAGGGCATTGGCAAAGTGGCAGTGGTGAGAGCCCAGTTGCTCTCATATTAAGAGCAGAACAGGTTCATTCTCCATGAAGGCATTCAACTGCCCTGACAATTGCGAGTGATTTTTTTGCAGCACATTTTGTTGAACTACTGTAGGACTCTCAAGGCCCATTTGAACTGTAATATTCACAACCATGATGGCAGCAATCTGACCTCCCTCGGCAACAAGCTGAAATTTCATGATATCAATTTGCACTTTAATTGTACTAGTCAGGTGTTGAATAACTTCTGCTTGTGCTTCAATGGAAGTGAAGAATTGGCCGAAAAGATGAATGTTTTAGCCGCAACTGCTTTCTGTGGCAGAACATTCTATGCGCTCACCACTCTCTGGATGAAAAGAATTCTCCTCATTTCAATCCTAAATGGCCTTCCCAGCAACCTAAACTGTGACTCCGGTTCTAGACTCTCTGGTCATCTGAAATATCTTTCTTGTGTTCACCTGTGTAGTCCTGTTAGAATTTTATAGGTTTCTGAGAGATCTCCTGCCCCTCTCCCCCATTCTTCTAAAATTCCGAGATGAGTTTCCAAATGGATACTTACACTATTACCAAGGCTGCACATTTCTGTCTTGGCAACACCACCCAACTACATCCTTGCTTGAGCTCATTTGCTACTGAAACTCTCATCCATGCCTATGTAACTTTGAGATTTAACTATTCTATAGGTAATTTTACCTGTCTCCCATGTATACTTGAGGTCCTCCAAAGCTCTGCTCTCTCAGACTTAGGGCTGTTGTGGCACAATGGTTATTTTCCTTGAATGGTTTTTATTTCTGATTTTCAGCATCTGCCATATCTTGCTTTCATATTGAGAGGCTTGTGCAATGGTGTCGAAGATCATCTTGCAGAGATTCATCTCCTTAAATAACTTACCACCAACATCTTAAACCATTGATAAATAACAAACTTATTTGCTTTTTTTTAACTCTATGGTGTTAGGATGCAGAAGACCAGACCAGATTACAGCAAATTACTGCACGGTGGAGAAAGCTGATGACCAAGTTTTCTAAAATTCTTGAAGCTGCAGAGAATTCAAGTTATGAAAAAAGAGAGCAGGTTCTACTTGGCTTCAAGAAATGGCATGAATATTTTTCTGACAAAATTTCGTAAGTATTATCAACCATTGGGATTTCTTGATTATGGTGTAATACTGAGTCACTTGATGCCCAAGATAAAACCTTCCAAATTCCAAATGCTTCTTGCTTGCATTTCCCCATTCTCAGGCTCCATTCTAGAATGCAAGTTACATGGACACAAATTTACATTAGTAAACAAAGAAGTAACTTACATTTGTATAGAATATTTTCAAAGTATTTTGCACCTGATTTAAAGTTTTTGAACATTTTAATTATTGAAATTAGTCACTGTTCTTGGACTAGTATGACAGCTAATTTTTGCCAATTAGTAGCCACTTAAAGTTATTGATTAGGTTATGTTAAATGCCATTTTGAATACTGCAGCACTCCCTTAAGATTGAATTCTCAGATGAGATTATGAGCCCAAGTTCTAAATATGGCTTGAACTATAGGTCAAGTTGATATTCCAGTGTGCTGTTTTGGAAATACTTTTCAACTTCAAGTGGTTGAGGCAGGCACAGTAGCAACATTTTAAAAAACAATTGGAACTAACTGAGTGGGCACTATGGTCAGCATGGACCAGTTTGGGCCAAAGTGCACAGTGGCTCAGTGGTTAGCACTGCTGCCTCACAGCACCAGGGTCCCAGGTTCGATTCCAGCCTCGGGCGGCTGTCTTGCACGTTCTCCCTATATCTGTGTGGGTTTCCCCTGGGTGCTCTGGTTTCCTCCCACATTCCAAAGATGTGCAGGCTAGGTGAATTGGCCATGCTAAATTGCCCACAGTGTTAAGTGCATTAGTCTGAGGGAAATGGGTCTGGGTGGGTTACTCTTCGGAGGGTTGGTGTGGACTGGTTGGGCCGACAGGCCTGTTTCCACACTGTAGGTAATCTAATCTAATCTAATCTAATTATAATTCATGACTATCATCCAAAATATATCTCAGTAAGAAGGAAAGATTCTAAGAGTGTGTGAAGCTAACCAAGGAAGTTAAGGAGAGTACTAAGTGGAAAGAAAATGCATAACAGAAGGCCAAATTTAGTGATAGCCCTGAAGACTGAGATAAATTCAGATGAATTCAGGTGATGGTTATGGGGAACAAGGAAATGGCAGATGAGTTAAACAGATAATTTGCATCTGTCTTTACAGTAGAAGATACTTTGAACATCTTATTAATACTAAAGAGTACGGTGAAGAAATTAAATACCATCATTATCACTAGAGAAGTAGTATTAGACAAACTAATGGGGGAGGGGCTAAAGGCAGATAGGTTTCCTGGCCCGGATGGCATGTATCCTAAGATGCTAAAATAGATATCTATCGAAATAGTGGATGCAATGGTTGTAATTTTCCAAAGCCTTTTGGATTCTTGAAAAGCACCAGAGCACTGGGCAACTACCAATGTGACATCTTTATTCAAAAGGGCGGAATGGAAGAAGTAGGTAACTAATGGCCAGTTAGCCAAATGTCTATTGTTGGAAAAATAGTGGAATCACTTATTAAGGAAAAGCAGAACATTTGAAAAATCATAAACTAACCAAGCAGAGGCAGCATGGCTTCATGAAAGGGAAATAGCATCTGACTAATTTATTAGTTTTTCAAAGAGTTTTTCAATCACAGTGGATATGGGGAACCAGTAGATGTGTTGTATTTATATTTTCAGAAGGCATTCAGCAAGGTCCCTCATAAAAGATCAAGTACTAAAGTAAAGGCTCATAGTGTAGGTGGCAGTATATTGGCATGGATAGAGAATTGGCTGTTGTGCAGGAGGCAACATGTGAGATTAAAGGATCCAACTCATGACCAGTGAAGTTCACAGGGATCAGTGCTGGGACCATAACTGTTTATGAGATATATTAAGGAGTTGGAGGAAGAAAGAGACTGTACTGTAGCCAAATATGCAGGTGACACAAATAGGTGGAAAGGTGGATTACGAGTTTACAGTTTACAGACCACAGTTTACAGAGAGATATTGATAGGTTAATAAAATTGGCAAATCGAGTATACTGTGAGAAAATGTGAAGTTGTTCATTTTGGAAGTGAGAACAGAAGAACAGACTATTAATTAAATAGAAAGAAAGCTGCACCTGAAATGAGCTTGTGGGTAATATAACATTGGTCATTATTTCAAGAGGGTTGGCTATAAGATCAGGGAAGTATTACTGTAACTGGAGAATGCGCTGGTGAAATCGCTTATGGAGTACTGTGAGCAGATTTGGTCCCGTTATTTAAAGAAAGATAGCATTTCATTGGATGCAGTTTAGAGAAGATTCACTAGGATAGTCCCTAGAATGAAGGGATTGTCTTATCAGCAAATGTTAAACAGGTTGGAACTCTACTCACTCGAGTTTAAAATAATGCCAATTGATCTCAAGTGAAACATACTGGAACTTTAAAGACTTGACAGGGTAAATGCTGAGAGGATGTTTCCACTAAAAGAGAGTTTGGGACCAGAGAGCATTATCTCAGAATAAAGGAATTTCCTCTCTCACAGGCTTATGAGACTTTGGAAATCCTTGCCACAGGCAACTGTGGGGGCAGAACCGTTGTGTATATTCCAGGCTGCCTTGATCAGGCAGGGACTCAATGGTTATATGGAGAAAATGCAGGAAAGTGGCTCTGGGGAATGTCAAAGCAGCCATGATCCTATTAAATGTTGGAGCATGCTCGAGGGGCTGAATAGCCTACTCCTGTTCCTATTTCTTGTGCTCTTATGTTGGAACCTTGGCAAATTGCCATTTTTCAATGGTAAACCATGAATTTAGTTTAATAGATTGTTTAAATTTGGTTGCATCACAGCTACCCGACAATTCTTCTGATGTCTGCATACCTATACTTCTCAGCTGGACAGTAGTGACCAGGATCATGAAAGGGATGTTTTTATTCTAACCTCTTTCCCCTGGAGTCCTGTAGTCAACTAAGGAAAATTTAATGTCTGTCTCGAAAAAAGAGATTATTTGACCAGACATCAAGCCTAGAGTCTCCCAGAGTGCACCATGCATTTAACATACTGATATATTCTCATTAAGCATTCGACAACGTGAAGGATCTGGCAAAAATGGAGCATTTCAGGCGAGAGTTAGCATGCTTCTGACTGTTTTATCTCTGTCACATAAATAACTTAATTCACATATATCATATTCTAGCTTTGTTGAATTAATTAGCATGTTGAGACCAATATTAACAGGAAAGGTTGCAGCTTTAAGTTTGTTCAAATATTTTCTGAATTTCTGAATTTGAAAAATATTTAAATTTTCTTTGGCCTTTGCACAAAATCTTTATTCATCCTAGTTTTTTTTTCAAATTAGTGAATTGTTCCAAATAAGTTAGAAAAAAAACACTTCAAAATAGTGAACCTTCATCACATGCATCTCTCTTGCATCTCTCCATGTCATACGAATGTATAATTGCAATTGGAACAGCTCAGAGAAGGTTTGCTTGACTCATTCCAGGGTTGAGAGGCTTAACTTATGAATAAAGCTTTAACGCATTGAAAGCTAGATCATGTTGGAGGGGAGGAGAATGCAAGGTGATCTTATTCATAAATGTAAGATCTTGAGTGATCTTGAATGTAGGGGCTGGGGACTAGAACTGGGGATGGTATTTAAAGTTAAGAGATTTTAGAATGTGATAACGAGATTCTGTTTTTTTCAGAGGATCATTAGTACATGGAATTCTCATCTGCTGAAACCAGTCAAAGCTTTGTCAAAAATTTTATTCAAGGCAGAGTTTTATCTCTTTATAACTTTTATAAAGTTCGATCATTCAGTGAATGACAGAAAAGTCACACAATAATTTCTCAAGTTTAAGAGTTTTAGCACAACAAATTAAAATTAATAATAATTTAAGCACTACTTCAGAAGGCAACTTATACTCTAAACCAAAGAAAAGATCCCACATTTAACCTTCATAATGATCAAAAATTCCCTATCACAGTTATACTTTACTCTGACCTTTAATTAAACACTTCATTCAGAAACTAGTCCAAATTGATCCTCAGCTCAGTTTTTTTTCCCCACTGGACAATTTCTAATTCCTGAACTGACTTTTAAGATCTAAGTTACTCTGGAGATCCTTCCCTGAAGCCAATACTAGGAAAATCTTTCAGTTTTATTTAAACTTTCACAATCTCGGTGTCCTTAATCCAAGTGTGAACTTGTATCCACATTTTGCACTTTGAATAATAGAGGTTTGCAACTTGTATCTCTCTGTTCTTCCTCTCCCCCGTTTCTCTCAGATTCTTGGTGAGAGGTCCTGTCTGTGAGATGCAGTGATATCTTTAGGAACACTAATTTGCTCCGATAATGGCTTCCAAAAGGTTTGTCTTCTCTCATAGCCCATCTTTGTGACTGACCATGGACCTTGTATTCCTGACAAAATCATAATTACCTTTCTTCTATACCCTTTGCCCAAACTGAATTCATCTCAGAGTTAAATAGACTGGTAAAAGTATAACCATTTACAAGATTTGACATTGCTAACAACTATCCTTGACTTGAAAACTAGGTCTACCTACCATTAGCACATCTTCTCTGGTTACTGTTTAGAGATGGGAATATTTGCACCTTATTTCCAATAGTCACATCTAAACTATGCAGGCTTGTTGTCATTAGATTTCAGAACAGGTCACAGGGCTGTCTCATTCTTCCATTTTATTCTAAATCAAAGAAATAATCTCAAAACAAAACAAAATTGCAAACCTCATGTTTGTAATAGTATTTACATCTGGTTCAAATATTGGTGGTTAGGATGCTATATCATATAATCCAGTAAATTTCAAAACCCAGAGAGGTATTTGCTTTATCATTCTGGACTGGAAAAGTTACATCACTGTGCACTCTGAAAAGGAAGCAATGCTAACTTACAAGAATAAAAATGAATACAGTCAGTTTCTGGGTGAAGCACTAACATGTTTCATAGTGTGTTCAGTTCAATTAATATGAATTTAACAAAATATATTCAATACTGCAATGAAAAGTCCATTAGGTATTGAAGACAAGCATAAAAATGTATATTTTGTAACTTGATGACACGATGAGTTTAATTTATATTCTGTCATAAACCAGTTTCAGCATTGGTTTTATTGTTTGGTATGACGAAGGTGTTTGGTATGCTTTCCCTTATTAGTCAGAGCATCAAGTATAGGAGTTGGGAGGTCATGTTGCGGCTGTACAGGATATTGGTTAGGTCACTTTTGGAATATTGTGTGCAATTCTGGTATCCTCATGTTAGAAGAATGTTGTGAGACTTGAAAGGGTACAGAAAAGATTTACAAGGATGCTGCCAGAGTTAGAGAGTTTGAGCTATAGGGAAAGGCTGAATAGCTGGGGCTGTTTTCCCTGGAGTATCATAGGCAGAGGGTTGACCTTATAGAGGTTTATAAAATCATGAGGGGCATGGATAAGGTGAATCAACAAGATCTTTTCCCTGGTGTATGAGAGTCCAGAACTAGAAGACATAGGATTAGGGTGAGAGGGGAAAAATTTAAAAGGAACCTAAGGGGCAACTTTTTCATGCAGAGGGTCATGCATGTATGGAGTGAGCTGCCAAAGGAAGTGGTGGAGGCTAGTACAATTACAGCATTTAAAAGGCATCTGTATAGGCATACGAATAGAAAGGGTTTAGAGGGATATGAGCCAAGTGTTAGCAAATGGGACTAAATTAATTTAGGATATCTGGTTGGCATGGACGAGTTAGACTGAAGGGTCTGTTTCCATGCTGTACATCTCTATGAGGTCAGGCAGCATCCAAGGAGCAGGAGAATCGACGTTTCGGGCATGAGCCCTTCTTTCAGGCTCATGCCCGAAACGTCGATTCTCCTGCTCCTTGGATGCTGCCTGACCTGCTGCGCTTTTCCAGCAAAACACTTTCAGCTCTGATCTCCAGCAGCTGCAGTCCTCACTTTCTCCCGGTAATCTCTATGACTCTACCTAGAACACAATAAACGTATTTGGCAAGCCCTTAATAAAAACATGTTGATGCTTGTGACTACCTGTGCATCATTTTCAAATATAAAGGTATGTTTTTGACATTTTCTGCTCTTATAGGAGTCCTGCAGGAATCAAGTCTATTTCGAGAGAAAAGTTGTTATTGCTGAGAAGTGATATGAAATACTTTCATGAGGTGAGCAGTTTATTTAATTCAGTTTGCTGTTACAGACTTTTTCCCCTAAACTAAATTTTGGAAGCCAGATGAAATAAAAACATGATCATTTGAATGGATTCAGGAGTACTCTGACTGGACTTCACATATATCCACTGGTGGAGGGGCCTGTTAAGTTCAGCAGGTGGACATCCTCTGTAATTGGTTATTTATCACTATCATAATTCAAGGTCGTAAAACAATTGCCTTGAAAGTAGAAGTGAGGATGGGGTAATCAACTAGCCTTTTATTTCTCGAGCCAAACTTGGCGTCAACTAATGAAATGAACCTTTCTTCTCCTTGATGGCTACAAGAATTCTTTGTAAAATGAGTTTCAGTAGATATCATAAATTTACCCTTAATTTAGTATACAGCATACTGTCAGTGAGACTACAAGAATAGCTAAATGTATGTGGACATTTTAAACAAGCATTGCAGACAAGGGTATCTAAAACAATTGGTTAGAACCCGACACATTGAGAGACTGGACTATCCTCATTAAATGGTGAAGCCAAATCTGGTATAAACCGATGAGGTGAATGTCTTCTCTCTTTGCTGGATATCTGACCCTGGAAGCCCTTTTTTTCATTTGCTTGTTCATGGTGTGATGATTGTTGAGGTGCTCTGTAAAATGGTATTGTCAGCTTGGTTATATTCTAAATGGTAACATTTTGATCTGTTTATGCGTTCAATGTAAAGTGTCTGCAAATTAATAGAAATGCAGAGGGTTGAATGTTCTCTTCCCTAAAGGTGACAGGGCCGGTGGCACAAAGGTCAAATAATCGGGTAGTTTGGCTCTGGCAAGATACTGATCCCCTTCTTCCCCCACTATCCACCCCTACCTCAGAAATGAAATTATAGGCAGCAAACTCTGTAGCCTGGGCTGATGTCAATGTACTCTAGCTCCCAGTGTTAACGTAATATTGAGCTATAGAGTAACATCTGTGATCAGTGAGACAAAAGCATATGAGCCTCTGTGGTAAAGCACTGTTCTGAGATTGAATGTATTTGTATGGTAGAAGGATAAAGAAGGTTCAGTTTGTATTTGACCTGGTAATGTTTAATGTTTAAAATGGAAAGGAATTCAGTGTCCAGTGTGTGTCATTTTGATGACTACTGCAAACTTTATAGAACAGCTCCTTCTGGATATGGATATGCTATATCTAGAGCTACGTTTGTCTTTACTTTTAAAGAGGTTCATTTACAAGATGACTCCACATTTTTGCAATAATAAAGATGCTCACACATATTAAGGATAATGAGTCAATGTTTCATATAAACCAATTGAAAAGCAATTACTGATGAGAGAATTTATTTTTGTCTATTCCTAGGCCATCCATCCAGAAAGATCACGTGGCCTCCCAGTGTAACATTCAATTTTTTCTTAGCTAATTCCAGGTTTTTCAACATCGGTTTTTCTGAATTAACTCAGTTCCATATATTTATCATGCTTTGCAGGAAGATGAACTTTCTAATATAGCTCAATGTTTACCTGTAATTCATTTATGCCCGGTGTTTCATTGTTCTGCCTATAATTTAATTAAAAGTAGTTTATAGGAATGTCCTTTTTGTACAGTTTGCCATTACTTGCATTTTGTAAAATCACCAAGCAGTTTTCTTTCAAAATTGCTAATCTCAAATTTACTTAAATCGTCTTGTAAACTTCTAACATGAGATATCAATCTTCAGGCTCTGTCTGCATGGCTTCTGTTAATTGAATGTCTTCAGGTAACTCAGTGACAAGACTGTTCACAGGACTCAAGGTGTGAACAGTACAGCACACAATACAGTTTGAGTGTGACTTCCTTTGATTTGTATTTCCAAGCAATTTTCAATCCATGTCTTAAAATTGCCTCCAATTCCATTTTCCTCATTTTTGTGAAAAATCTCTTTTGTGGAACCCTTGTTAAGGAAGTTTATGTAGAGAGTACCATAGATACTGTAACTTTGGGGTGAAGATTTGAAGTAAGCATTTCATGCTATTTACAATGAACAGAGACTCAATTTTGGGATGAGTTAATTGAGATTCATTGTCTCAGTGTGAAATTAACCTTAAGCCATAATGTTCCACGCATTGAGTTGTTTAACCTTAATACATATGCAAACTGCCTATGGTGTTTTCTTAAAGCTGTCCAATTTGCTCTGGTCTGGTGAAAATACAGTACTTAAATGCAAATTGATTAAATAAAACCTTCCTGTATAGAAAGCATTTATTCAATTATTGTGAATAGAAGGGTTCAAACGTCAGTAGAATTGAGTATTTTGTACATTTCCTAAGTGCACACAGATTAAAATGATAATATTTTGTCATGGCATTTTTCACTTTCCTTTTCATTATGGCAACTCAAGCAGTGATTTGTGATCCAAAATTGATCAAAAGGATGTTTAAATTAGAAATGTGACTTTCTTTAGATATGGTCTGAATAAATCCGTCTCATTTCCCTGGAGGACTTTATTTTGTTTTCCTTAGGTGATCACTCAAGATTATACACGATATGAGGGGTCATTATTCTTAACTACTCAAGAAGATCTACTGGATGCAGAGCAGCTGCAACACGAGTGGACTGATCTCACCCTAATTCTGTTTGAACGTCACCGGTGGTCAGATAATGATAAAATGCCAGAGGAGATAAAAATGGAAGAATTAAACAATAGTGCGAAAGAACTGTCTCAACTTTATACGATCATGCTAACAGGGGATAATGGTATTATTTTAATTATTTCACATCCATGTACTTTGATTCAAAGGCTCTTTTCTTTGTGAAATATCTACAGATGAAGGATAAGGAGTTAGCTCAGGTTTCTGTCTCAATCCCTGTGGCTGACATTAGCTACTGTCTGTGAATGCCCTTAGAAGGAAACCACTGGTCCACATCCTTTCTCAGGATTTTAAATGTAACATCCAAAACAGGTTATTTCTTAAATATACACAGCTTTTGTTTATGAGGCTTCACGAATATGGCATTACAATGTAGGCTTTTAGAGTGAGTTTAGCCAAGAGATGCTGTTGCAAGTTGTTAGTTATCACACAGCTTCATTTGCTTTAGTGTGATTTTCAAACAATATTAGAAGAACACATGGTAGGATTAAACTTACTTAAATTACCTCTAACCTATGTTTCATTGACTTGATGGCATTAAGTTTAAATTTGGGGAAAACAAATTATATGGATCTGTACATTTCTCTTTATTTCCTTTTATTTCTCTCCTCCATTTTAATTTTCCTCCTATTAAGACACCAACTCACTGAAATGTGTTGATCGTTTTTGTACATATCCAAGTGGCTGGTGTAATACTCAAATCTTTAATCCCAAAGCAGGATGGCATATGTGAATATAAAGAAAAGTAGGGGTGAGAGAAATTCAAGAAAGAGTAATTAATCCATTGGGTTAAAATTTCTGCATATTCTTTAGCTCTTCTACACAACATACTGAGATACATAGTCCAATGCAACCTCATGCCCATATCTGCAAAGAATGATTTCTCGGTCATCATCTATAATCCCAAGTGGCAAGTATAGGAAGTTGAAATCCATTTAAATTGAAATGAACAGAGTTTCTTAACAAACAACAGTAGCCTCTGTCAATCCTTATCTTATATCTGGTCATTTTCCCTCTGCAACCATTTTCTATTGGGTTTCCCAATAATAACATTTCTCTTTCTTTTCACTGCAAATATTTGAGGAAACAGGGTGAAGTACAAGTGTCTATTGTACTGGTAACAAAATTGGAACAAAAATAAGATAGTAATTAAATTAGAAAGTGTAATTAGGTAACATTAAATCTTAAATTTTAAAATCTAAAAATGAAAGCAAAAAGAAAGTACCGAAGGAGGAAATTTGTATATTTAAGTCATGTTAGAAGTTAAAATATAAAAATCTGCAACAGAAACTCACCCTTCTTCAATGTCACCTATTTCTAGTTTTAATGCAGATGCATTGAGGGACAGGTGACTAATGTGCTTGTAGAATGTACATTGTTTATTTAGATATTTTAATAAGGCTGTGTACTTTCATCTTAAGCCATTCTATTTTTAACCACTGGTGGCATGGGATTTCCCAAGTCTCAGGAAAGTTGACAACATGAAGGAGGGAGATAGGGTGATGCCTTTACAGTACTGCTTGTGGGCAAGGAAGACAAGGAATCCTGAGGATCAACAATCTAACCTTAAATGGCTGAAATCCCCAGTAATCTGTTTCTTTCTCCTGATCACATTGTACGGCACTTCTATGACCCATCAACTTCTCATCCCAACGTGGTCAACAGCTACTGGCTCACCCCAACAATCAGAATCTGCTGATCTGTAACCACAATAAAGACATTACCTCACATGCATGATCCTTATCACCATGCTCGCAATCATTCTTTCTCGCTCTCCCAGTATAACTATCTTCACTCATGGGTTTGTCCCTGTGAGGCAGACTTTCTGCACGAAAGGCCTCAACTTTTCAATCTTTTTATGGGCCTTGTCTTTAAATTCTACAGGAATTTTGGGAAACTCCTTGATGACGCACTCCTCCTTCGGCACCTCCCCCTGCGCCCCACCCCTCCCTCCACCTCCAACTCCTGCACTGTATTTACCCGAGGTTACAATGCATTTCAAAAATTTAGGATTTAGGGTTAGGGTAGTGATTGTGAATTGCCCATCACCAAAAAAAGTTATATTTGTATAATACTTGTAATAGAATCAAAGAGATGTACAGCATGGAAACAGACCCTTCTGTCCAACTCGTCCATGCCAATCAGATATCCTAAATTAATCTAGTCCCAATTGCCAGCACTTGACCCATATCGCTCTAAACCCTTCCTATCCATGTACCTATCCAGATGCCTTTTAAATGTTGTAATTGTATCAGTCTCCCCCAGTTCCTTTGCAGCTCATTCCATACAGGCACTGCACATGGAAGATATAGAATGTGAGAAATAGATGGTGACATCTTGAAAAATGTCTGTATTGTAGAGGAGGTGATACTGGATGTATTAAAACACATAAAAGTGGATAAATACACAGGAACTGATCAGGTGTATCCAAGAACTCTTTGGGAAGCTAGGGAAGTGATTGCTGGGCCCCTTGATGAGATATTTGAATCATCAATAGTCACAGGTGAGGTGTCGGAAGTCTGGAGGTTGGCTAAAGTGGTGCCACTGTTTAAGGAAGGTGGTAAGAAAAAGCCAGGGAACTATAGACCGGTGAGCCTGACATCAGTGGTGGGCAAGTTGTTGGAGGGAATCTTGAGGGACAGGATTTACATGTATTTGGAAAAGTGATTACGGATAGTCAATATAGCTTTGTGTGTAGGAAATCTTGTCTCACTAACTTGATTGAGTTTTTTGAAGATGTAACAAAGAGGATTGATGAGGGCAGAGCGGTGGACGTGATGTATATGGACTTCAGTAAGGCGTTCGACAAGGTTCCTTGTGAGAGACTAGTTAGCAAGGTTAGATCACATGGAGCTGGAAATGTGTTGCTGGAAAAGCGCAGCAGGTCAGGCAGCATCCAGGGAACAGGAGAATCGACGTTTCGGGGCTTATGCCCGAAACGTCGATTCTCCTGTTCCCTGGATGCTGCCTGACCTGCTGCGCTTTTCCAGCAACACATTTCCAGCTCTGATCTCCAGCATCTGCAGACCTCACTTTTTCCTCATAGATCACATGGAGTACAGGGAGAACAAGCCATTTGGATACAGAACTGGCTCAAAGGTAGAAGACAGAGGGTGGTGGAAGGGTTGCTTTTCAAACCGGAGGCCTATAGCTGTGGTGTGCAGTAATGATGAGACACTTTACAGAAACATCATACTATACTAAACCACATAAGACATTAGGAGAAAGTGAGCACTGCAGATGTTGGAGAACAGAGTCAAGAGTGTGATGCTGTAAAAGCACAACAGGTCAGGCAGCATCCGAGGAGCAGGAGAATCAACATTTTGGGCAAAAGCCCTTCACCAGGAATGAGGCTTGTGGGTCAGGGTTGGAGTTCAGGGAAGGTAGCCCAGAAAGTGATAGGTGGATGAAGGTGAGGGAGAACGTGCTAGGGTCAGAGGGGGAAGTGAATGGGCAGATCCAGAGGGTGGTGCTGAGTTGGAGGCTTGGGACTAGGATAAGGAGGGGTGGGGGAGGAGAAATGAGGAAGCTGTTGAAATCCACATTTATCCCATGTGGTTGCAGGGTCCCAAGGCATTCCTCCTCCAGGCGTTGAGTGGTAACTGTTTGGCGGTGGAGGAGTCCCAGAACATGCATGTCCGTGATGGGGTGGGAGGGGGAGTTGACGTATTCAGCCACAGGGCGGTAGTGTTAGTGGGTGTGGGTGTCCCAGAGATGTTCTCTGAAATTATCTGCAAAACGTTTGCAGATCGTTTCAGAGAACATCTTTGGGACATACGCACCCACCAACCCCACCACCCCTTGGCTGAATACTTTAACTCCCCCTCCCACTCGGTCAAGGACATGCAGGTCCTGGGCCTCCTCCACCGCCAAACTGTTACCATCCGAAGCCTGGAGGAGGAACTCCTCATATTCTGCCTTGGGACCCTGCAACCACACGGGATAAATGTGGATTGCAACAGCTTCCTCATTTCCCCTCTCCCCACCTTATCCTAGTTCCAAGCCTCCAACTCGGCACCATCCTCTGGACCTGTCCATTCACTTACCCCTCTGACCCTAGCACGTTCTCCCTCACCTTCATTCACCTATCGCTTTCTGAGCTACCTTCTCCCAAACACCAACCCCTCCCATTTATCTCTCAGCCCCGACCACAAGCATACCTGATGAAGGGCTTATGCTCGAAGTGTCAATTCTCCTGCTCCTCGGGTGCTGCCTGACCTGCTGTGCTTTTCTAGCACTACACTCTCGACACATAAGACATCAGGACAGATACAGTGGCACAGTGATTCGCATTGCTGCCTCACAGCACCAGGGACCCGGTTTGATTCCAGCATTGGGCAACTGTTGGTGCAGACTAGATGGGCCCAATGGCCTCTTTCTACACTCAATCAAAACTTGATTGAGACGTTAGGTTTTAAGGAGCAAGAATGTGAGAAAGAGAAACAGGTTAAAGGAATGAATTCTGAAACACTCAGCTCTGACAAATGAAGACATAGCTGTTAATAATGGTGATTAGGATACAATTTTGGATAATCTCTTGTTTAAAGATGGTAGAGCATAGGAGACAAACCAGGAATGCATTGGAGTTTTGAGGCAAGAACAAGGGTTTAATCAGAAAATGAGCTATGACTGGGCAGCAATGGAAAATGTTGTGAATGTGGACATTGGTGCTTTTTGTTATGGCACCATTTGTGGTCAGAAGCTCACCTCTAACAAGTACAACATCAAGGTTAAGAATAGACTGGTTTCGTTTCGGACTATTCCCAGAGGAAAGGAGAGAATTTTAGCTTGGAAATGGAATCCAAAAATAGTTGCTTCGCTCTTCCTATATTTAATTGGGAAGATTTCTACTCATCCAGTGCTGAATATTGATAAAGAAGTCTGATAATTTAGCAACAGTGGCAAGGAGTTGAGAGAGGTGACTTTGAAGTAGAGCTAGATATTATCAGCATATTTGTTATAACTGATACTGTATTTCAGATGATGCTACCTGGGGCAGCATGTGGATGAAAAATGGAGGAAGCCAAGGATAGATCGTTGGGGGACATCAGAGGAAGTGGTGTGGGAGAGGCAAGAGAAGCTATTGCAAGTGACACTCTGGCTGCAAGTAAATAGATAAGAATGGTATTAGGTGATGACAATCCCAAACCGGATGATGGTAGTGAGACTTTTGAGGAGGATGGTGTGATCTGTCATGCTAATTGCTGTAGTCCAGTTTAAAATAATGTGGAATAGCTGACATGTGTTACAGTCAGGTCAGTATAATTTATGACTTTGGTAAGAGCCATTTCTCTGTTGTCACAATGGCGAAAGCCTGATTGGAGTTATTCAAAGTTAGTATGCTGGAAAGATGGGCAAAATTTGGGAACCAGCTTCTTAAATCCTTCCCTCCTGTCTTCTCCAACCTTACTTTCAACAATAAGTACAAAGGACTCATGAATTTCTTTGACATGAAGTGTGAGCACTGAGACAACAGATAATACTTTGATCTGCTCTGAGATCTTGAGTATGGCTTTAATGACTTGAGTACATTGCAACTAAATAAGCCATGAGCTGATGCAGTGAGTTGGAGTATTTTCCTGTTAGTTTTGCAAATTGGTTTAAATTAGACCTATTGATGGAACAGAAGCCTCCCCGCCAGCTATAAGGCCTCTACATGAAATGACCTTATTCTATTTCATTCTAGTTCACAGTAGGCTAGAATTAATGGTGACTGTTGATATTGCAGAGAATTATACCTGCAGTTATTTTGACAGGAACTGCTTGGTCTATAATGAAGCTACAAGACCAGCTTGAATCTTATCGGGTTAAGTTCGACTATGCCAATATGGAAGACGTAGGATCTATAGAATTTGATTTGCTGAAGCTTCATGAGCAATTACCCACTTTGATAAAACTCTTGAAGGATGCGATGAACTTAGCAGCATTCTCACAAACCGAAGAGGAGAAAAAGAATAAGAAGTATTCTGTCAGGTATTATTAACAACATCTTGTTTGACAAAAAGCCATTAACTTGAATTGTTCATTTCCTTTCTCTTTCCACAAATTCTGCCTGACTTGCCTAATATTTCCAGTACTTTTTGTTTTTATTTCAGATCTTCAGTGTCTGAAATATTTTGCTTTAATTTACTTATCTACTTCCTTTCAAGATCACTAGTTAGCAATTATCATTGAAAATGAATGAAGTCAACGTATGCAAGTCCCAAAAATCTCTTGCAAATTACTAGAATTGAATGCAGTAAAATCAAAGCTGAGTCCGTTTAATCATAAATTAATTTAAACATGCAATATCATTTCCAAAATGGGTGTTACAAACGTTACAGGATAACAGGATGTCACAACAGAAGCTGGTTTATTTACTAATTTTAAACCAATGGACTACATTGATTATACAAGGACTTCAATTTACCCAGAATTTTTTTTGTTTTCTTCTGATAAAGACATACATTCCTTCTCGACCCAAACTTCTTGCTAGCCTTTATTCGATGCCGATCATAAGTTAGATACTAATTGTTGCATGTGAACTTTATACATTGACTTCTTTCTGTTTTCCTTGCCCTCTTGATGAGATGCACTTGGATTCTGCACAATGATATTAACCTATACTGGAAATGTTGTGGAGAATCATGAATATGTGGGTCACCTGTGCATGAACAACGTTGGCTTAGGACTTAGAGAGATAGAATCAGTGACTTGGGAGAAGGGTTTCCAATGGTGTCCAAAGAACATTGCTTCACTCTTTCCAATATTTAATTGGACAAGTAGGAGAAGTAGTTTGACAGTTAGGTGATCAAGATATCTTGGTGTGGTAGACCTGGATATCATCAATATACAGGTGAATTATATACTGAGGGCAGGATATACATGAGAAATAGGAGACCAAGGATAGATCCTGGAAACACGTTTAATAGAAAACTGTAAACCTTCCAAGTTAATGTTGATTATTTGATTTCAGCCATGATAGAAGTACAACTGATGTCCATTCCCTAGAATAGAGAGTGGAAAATAAGAGTTCCTTTAAGAGTTATAATTCAGTGATTAAAACAGAACAATCTCTGTTATCCGAACATCAATTATCTGAATTTTGGATTATCTGAACAAAATCTCAAGGTACCTTTACATGCATTTCAATTGAAGGAAGACAATTCTATTCCTCATCCATTTAATGTAACATTTTGTAAATTTGAACAAGAATACAGATGCAAGTATGCTTTAATAAATAATTAACTTCAATACTCGAGACGTGACCTTATAGTTAAGTCTTACACTTACTATAAGAAGGCTCTCCAATAGTTATTCTCCCCCTAGGACAAAGGTTTGCGATTGTGGACATTCAAGAATAGCAAACATGCAAGCTCGAGCTGTGCACTCCGGAGATTTAAGTCATAAATACGCTCGCACTTTCATTTTCATTTCCATTGCTTTATCCTCCCGTTATCCCATGACGACTCTTTATTTTCTATACAATAGGTAGTTCAATATCTTTCAGCTGACATGAAAATTTAATGTAACTTTTTTTTGATGGGGGAGAGCAAATCGTAGTGAGTTAGCAAACATGAAAATAAACAGGAGGAAACACGAGGAAAAAACTCACTAAAAAAAGATTGATGAGAGGATGGAAACTGAAGTCAACAAGAAGATCTTTCCTCTCTCTCCTGTTCCCCCTGAATTTTGCGCCCCTCTCTCTCTTTGTTGCTGAGGAGGGAGGGACAACACTTGGTTAGTCTGGACGGCGGGACAACACCAGACAAAAAGATGCCGGCTGCTGTCAAGGACCTGGATAAAACCAAGGAAATGTCAGTGAAAAATTTCACAGACTTTAGTCGAACTCTAGCCAAAAAGTGATTTTATTTGTAAAATATAATAACTTTTTAAGCAATATCTAGTGTTTGTACACATTTTATCGATTGAATGAAATAAAAACTCTGTAAACATGCTTTTTTATGTAATTATGTTCAATATGGCTTCCTGAATCAGATCTGTTATCCAAACAATCAGTTATCCGAACAAAATACTCCCTGCCCGTCTTGTTCGGATAATCGAGGTTGTTCTATATTAGAAAGTCAAAATATGTGGACATCAGATGAAAATGGCAGCAGTCTGTGTTCTGATTACTGTGACTCGAGTAACTTTCCTTCAATAACTGGCCTGACTTCCATGTGAAGAATCTATACTCAGGTGATGTACAAGAGAATTCCAGCAACTCATAGTAACCCCTATCCCAGGCTTGTATCAGTTAACACAGTGCATTTTGGTTTTTGTGCTCAGTTTTATCGTGAACTGTAGAGTTAACTGTTTTATGCTACCATGGAAGTCATAGAAAAGATAGTTAAATTCCTAGCTTTTAAAAAACAAATTATTTCATGGAATGTGCCTGCCACTGGCAAGGTCGGCATTAGTTATCCATCCCTAATAAGGCCAGAGGATGTTCAGGTAGAAATCAGCCATTCAGCCCATCAAATCTACTCTGCCATTGAATGAGATCATAGCTGTTCTGGAAACTGTAATTTCTGTTAAATGCCCACCCCCACCCCATTGTCCCTGATTGTGTGGACCTTTATGGTATGTAGGAGTGTATCTGTGTTTTCTGTTAACTGTAGGAAGTCTGTGCCCCTATCATTCTCCAATAACTAGGGCTGAATGTATAATATACTGTATTATAGGGGCAATAAGCCAAATTGAGCAATTTTTTAACCATGTTACGGCAAATATGGGGACGTATATTTTCCAGTAATAAAATGATAAAACATACCAAATGAAATTATTGTTTTCTACTGCGAATCATGAAAACCATTAGGCTAGAATTTAAGCTTCCTCGTTTATTTTCTCAATTCTAGTCGACATCTTGGAGAAGTAACTCAAAAGATGCAGGATTGGTTGTTGGAACTATTTAAGATGATAACCCACATGGACACTAAGCTCACTAAGCAGGTAAGCAACAGGAAATTTGTCAGCTTATGAACGTTGAGGAGATAGGCTATGGTGTTATGCCAAGATTGAGGTGTCTTACAATTAAGGGAGACAGCAGGTTCTTGTCAGGGAAAGCAATCATGGCGGTGGTGTTTCTCCTGTTTCTGCAGCTCTTTCTTCTCATGTACAGAATTAGGAACCATAATCACAGTGGGGTTGTTTTTTTTTACATAGATTAGATTCCATACAGTGTGGAAACAGGCCCTTCGGCCCAACAAGTCCACACCGACCCTCTGAAGAGCAACCCACCCAGATCCATTCCCCTACATTTACCCCTGACTAATGCACCTAACACTACGGACAATTTAGCATGGCCAATTCACCTCACCTGCACATCTTTGGATTGTGGGAGGAAACCGGAGCACCTGGAGGAAACCCACGTAGACACGGGGAGAATGTGCAAACTCCACACAGACAATTGTCTGAGGTAATAATTGAACCCAGGTCCCTGGCGCTGTGAGCCACTATGCTGCCCAAGGGTTTAGGCTTTTGAATCCTATATCTTTATTTATAAAAATCCATCAAACGCTCAGGCTTCAGTCTGGTGCATTTCACAACCACTGCTTTTTCAGACAATTACATGCAACTCAGGTGTTCGCATTATATTGAGAGTATGGTGCTAGAAAAGCACAGTAGGTCAGCAGCATCCAAGGAGCAGGAGAATTGACATTTTAGGCAAAAGCCCATCATCAGCAATGCTTTTGCCCAAAATGTCGATTCTCTTGCTCCTCGGATGCTGCCTGACTTGCTGTGCTTTCCGAGGGGAAAGTGAGGACTGCAGATGCTGGAGATCAGAGCTGAAAATGTGTTGCTGGAAAAGCGCAGCAGGTCAGGCAGCATCCAAGGAGCAGGAGAATCAACGTTTCGGGCATGAGCCCTTCTTCAGGATTCCTGAAGTCATTCCTGAAGAAGGGCTCATGCCCGAAACGTCGATTCTCCTGCTCCTTGGATGCTGCCTGACCTGCTGCACTTTTCCAGCAACACATTTTCAGCTCTTGCTGTGCTTTCCCCACACCACACTCTTGACTCTAATCTCCAGCATCAGCAGTCCTCACTTTTGCCCTGTTCACATTATATACCAAACTCCACCAATTTGAATCTGGCCCTACACCATATCTGGATGGCAACATCCAAAAAAAGCCTGAACTCCTCAAGCACTGCAAACAAATATCCCATGTATAGATGCAAACATCTTGAATTGACAGTGACATATTTTGTGCAATTCATTTCCTGAATTTACATCCAAGTTTAAAACTGATAAACTGTTCCAGTAAATAACCAATTGACCTGCAATAACATACTGTTTCTATGCACAAACAAGCAAGCTTTGTAAACCATAGGATTGGAATTTAGAATTCACTGTAGTATCTTGACAACTTTAAATGCATTTAAAATCTAGAAATAAAGAAGACACCAGATTTATTATTTATTAATTAATTATTAGTTATTCATTAATGTCTTTTCATCTAGATTCTGATTCTCCCTTACGTGGTAATTTTTGTACTTCTATTTAATTTATATCCTCCTTTAATCTTAAACACCTCAATCCAATTTAGAGCAAATAAGTCCTAGCCAGTTGAAACTTTTCTGATAGGTTTAACTTCTCAGTTTTGGTGTCATTCTAGTAAATATTTTTGACAACTTCTACTGCATCTGGATCTTTTATACAATATACTAAAACTCTTCGCAATTTTCCAGGTGTGGTCTAAGATTCCATAAAAACTTGAAATAATTCTTTATTTTTCAACAATATAGAAAATTAGAAAGTAGAGACAGATGTTATCCATTTGGCCCATTGACCAACTCCAGCATTCAACATGATCAAGGCTTCTATCTGTTATATATTCAGTGACTGGCCTCCACACTCTTTAAGTGAATACATTTTTTCTCATTTCATCTTTGTCCAATTTGTCCAGTCCTTTATTAAAA
This sequence comes from Chiloscyllium plagiosum, assembly GCF_004010195.1. NCBI lineage: Eukaryota > Metazoa > Chordata > Chondrichthyes > Orectolobiformes > Hemiscylliidae > Chiloscyllium > Chiloscyllium plagiosum. Next base: position 65,099,748 of record NC_057720.1, read on the forward strand.
CATATAAAATAAGGAAAATGGGAAAAGATTCTTTCTCATTCTACTAAACTTCAGTGAATACAGGCCCAAGTAATGCAATCTCTTCTCCTATGACAAACTTGCCATTGCAAGAATCAGCCTGGTGAATATTAACTGGACTCCCTATATGGCAAATATATACTTTCTTAAGTAGGTAGACCAAAACTGCACACAGTGCTCTAGGTGTGTTGTCACCAAAGCCCTGTACAGCTGCTGGAAAACTTCCTTGCTCCTATACTCAAACCATCTCGCAAGGAAAACCAACATACCATTTATTTCCAACTCTTTGCTGCATCTGCATGCTTTCTTTAAATGACTGGTCTGTAATGACACCCATGACCCTTTGTACATCAACATTTCCAAATCTATCACCATTCTGTTTTTCTTAGGAAAGTGGACAATTCCACATTTATCCACATTATACTGCATCTCCCACAAATTTGTCACTCAACTTGTTTAAATTCTCTGAAATCTCTTTATGTCCTTCTCATCACTCACACCTCATTTTGTATTGTTAACAAATATGGAATTATTACATTTGATTCCCTAATCCAAGTCAATATATATTGTTAATAGTTGGAGCACAAGCACTGATCCCTGTGGTAAGCCACCTTTCACTCTGAAAATAACCTACTTATACTTACTCTCTATTCTTGTCTGCTCACCAATTCTCAATTCTTAAGAGTAAATTACCATCAATCCCATCTGCTTTGATTTTACGAAATAACTTCTTACATGAGATTTTATTAAAATCTTTCTGAAAATCCAAATACATTATCTTTACTAGTTGTCCCTCATCTATTCTACCAGTTATGAGCTCAAGAGGTTCAGGTTGATTAGCCAAACACAATTTCCCTTTCGTAAATGCACACTGACTTTGTGCAATACTGTTTTTACTTTGAAGTATCACATGCTTTCTGATAGAATCCAGCATTTTACCTTCAACTGTTTTTGGGTTAACCAAACTGTAATTCCCAATTTTCTCTCTCCTTTCTTTTTATGTTCTATTAAATTTGCCACCCTCCAATCTGTTGGAATTGTTCCAGAACATGCAGAATGTTGGAAGATAACAAACAATGCATCCACTATTTCCAATGACCATCTCCTTTAGTACCCTGCTATGTAGCTTATTAGGTCCTGGAGATTTATCAGCATTTAGTTCTTTAATTTTTCCAACTCTTTTTCTTTCTGCTGATGCTAATTTCCTTCAATTCTACCTTCTCAAGAGGTAGAATTCTACCTTACTTTTTTATCCTTTTGTGGCTCCCTTTTGTGTCTTCTTCTGAGATGATGGTGTGACAAATAAGTGTGAGGTAGTGCATTTTAGAAGGTCAAACAGTAAAAAGAAATACACAATATACAGGAATGTATTGAGAGAGGTAGATGAAGGAAGAGATCTTGCTGTACAAGTACACAGGTCCCTAAAGGTAGCAATGCAGGTAGATAAGGTTATAAAGAAGGCGTGTGGAATGCTGTCCTTCATTGGCAGAGGTATGAAGTACAAAAGTAGGGATATAATGATAAAACTGTACAAGATACTGGTGAGGCCACAACTGGAGTATCGTGTGCAATTGTGCTCACCACATTGCAGAAAAATTGGGGTTCTTTACCTTGAAATAGAGAAGGCTGAGGGGTGACATGATTGAAGTATACAAAATTGTGAGGGGTAGAGACAGAGTAGACAGGAAGAATCTGTTTTCCTTCTCAGAGAGTTCAAAACCAGGTGTCATAGATTCAAGGTAAATGGTAGAAGGATTAGAGGGGATGTGAGGAAAAACTTTTTTATGCAGAGGATGGTGGAATTCTCTGCTTGAGTTGATGATGGAGGTAGAGACACTCAGCTCTTTTACAAAGTAACTGGATCTGTACTTTAAGTGCTGTAATCTGCAATGTTATGCAGGACGATGGGATTAAAAAGGGCATTTGGGTGTCTTTAGGTCAGTCTGGACAAGATGGGCCAAATAGCTCCCTTCTGTGCTGTATCATTTCTATAGATTCTATGATGGAACAAAAGTAATTGTTTAATTGCATTGCATTTTCGTTGTCAATTCTCCAGAAATTTATCTGTCATTATGTTAATGCAAATATGTTTTGGCCAGTCTCTTGAATGATATGAAGACGATGAAAGACCTGAATTAGAACTTGAATTCCGAATGTGTTCAAAGTGCAGATGCTTTAATTTCTGATGGTAGACAGTAAATCACCATAGATAGTTGGTCTGTGCCATGTGACAGTTATTACGTTCTTGGGCATCTCCTCTTTGCCAAATGGCCATTAGCATGGACTTCACCACCACTTATGTGACCTCCTCCTCCCCAGTGGTCAGGGTGGTTATCTCTTACTTTTGGTTCTGCCTTCTTTTCTGCAAGGAAAGAAGTCAAGAGATACTTGTGTAGAAATAAATCGTGTGTAGAAAGTGGAAAGCCTACTTTTGTGGGGAGTGACTGAGCAATGGGAAAAGATATCACTAAGATTAGCCTGGGTGTCAATGTTAGCTGTCCAGGTGAGGTTGTAAGGCAATGTCTCGAGATAGGAATGAATAAAGCTGCAAGACCTAGCAATCAGAGGCTTATTGTCGAAACAAGTGCTGGCAAGTTCAAAATATGGGGATAGAGCCTGAATATGGGGTGCCAACCATGAATTTTATGAATCCCTTGGCCTCTGAATCTACCTTCAAAGAAGCATACTTATGTTCATTTCATCTGCCTCTTTCAGCATGAAAACAGATGGATATTGAGGCTTTCCTCTTGTTCTTGTAGAGCAATAGAGTCATACAGATGTACAGCATGGAAACAGACTCTTTGGTCCAACCCGTCAATGCCGACCATATATCCCAACCCAATCTAGTCCCACCTGCCAGCACCCAGCCCATATCTCTCCAAACCCTTTCTATTCATATACCCATCCAAATGCTTCTTAAATGTTGCAATTGTACCAGCCTCCACCACTTCCTCTGGCAGCTCATTCCATACACGTACCACCCTCTGCGTGAAAAAGTTGCCCCTTAGGTCTCTTTTATATCTTTCCAATGACCCAAGCTTCACTACTGTCTAGGGTAGAGAAATCTAAGGATTAAGACTTCTGAAAGAAGAAAGACCTCCTTATGTACATCTGAAATTACAGATCTCTTCTGAAACTGTACCTCATGGTTCTGGATTTCCACAAGTGGCGAACCACATTAATTTCATGTACAATGTCAAACCCTTGCAGAATCTTGCATGTTTTAATAAGATCACCTCTAATTTTTCAAAAATGAGCAGAGGCTCTACCTGCTCAGCATTTTCTCTTCATCTCAGGATTAAATCTTGTGAACAACTTTGAACTCCTTCCAATGCAAGTAAATTCCTCCTTAAGTAAGGAGAGTAGATTCCCTATGCAGTTGTAGAAAAAATTCCTTCTTTTGTACTCCATCGCCCTTGCCTTAAAGGCCATACGTTGCTGCAAATCCATGCTTTTTTTTATAATTCATGTGCAAGTATACCCAGATCACTCTTTACTCTAGCATTTTATGGTCTATTTACATTTAAGTATTATTCTGCTTTTCTATTCTTCCTACCAAAGTGGGCAAATGTATTTTTTTCACATTGTTATCTACATGCCAAATGTTGCCTATTCACTTAATTGATCTATATCATTTTGAAGACTCTTTGTATCATCTTCAACTTTACACAGTGACAGACTATAAGCTAACTGGCCTATATTTTTCTGCTTTCAGGCCCTTTTCTCAAAAAAGGTGTTTCATTGGTGATTTTATAGTTCACTGGAACTTTTCCAGAATCTACAGAGTTTTGGAAGGTTACAACAAATGCATCCACTATCTCTGCAGTCAGTTATAGAGTCATAGAGTTATACAGCATGAAACAGACCCTTGGTCCAACTCATCCATGCTGCTTAGATATCCTAAACTGATCAAGTCTCATTTGCAGCCATTTGGCCCATATCCCTCTAAACCCTTCCTATTCATGTACTATCCAGATGCCTTTTAAATGTTGTTCTTGTGCCCACCTCCACAATTTCCTCTGGCAGTTCGTTCCATACACACACCACCCTCTGCATGAAAAGGTTGTCCCTTAGGTCCCTTTTAATTTTTTTCCCTCTTACTTTAAACCTATGCCCTCTAGTTATGGACTCCCTTACCCTGGGAAAAAGAGGTTAGCTAATTACCCTATCCATGCCCCTCATGATTTTGTAAACATCTATAATATCATCCCTCAGCCTCCAATGCTTCAGGGAAAATAGCTCCAGCCTATACAGACTCTCCCTATAGCTCAAACCCTCCCCTAGGATGCAGCTGATTGGTCCAGGGAGCTCATCATTCTTTAGTCTTGTTCGTTTTCCTAGTATTTATCATTTACAAAAGTTATTATTTTGAATTGCTCCCTCACTTTTTCCCCTTGAGTCTTGTGTCTTGCAACATGAAGATCAAAGTCTTGAGGCACATCTCAGATGTAGGATGTCGTACTGTAGTTATGCAGGTCTTTGTTGAGAATAAATCTGGAGTATTGCATGCACTTTTGGACTCCACACCTTAGAAAGGAAATGTCTGGAAATGTACCAGAAATTTTGCTTGGTGATATTGGGGATGGCAGGACTGTCCTGTGAGGAGAAATTTGTTCGACTGGGCCTGTATTCAACAGACTTTAGAAGGATGAGACCAGGGACAGACTAGATGCTGGGAAGGTGTTTTCCCTGGTTAGAGAGTCTAGAACCAGGAGACACGATCTCAGGATACAGGGTAAGCCATTTAGAACTGAGAAGAGGAAGAATTTTTCTTTCAAAAGATAGTGAACTGAGGCTCTGGAGACCATTTCATTGAATATAAGCAAGAAAGAGAAAGTTTTTTTAGATTTTAAAAGCATCAAGGGGTATGATTAGAAAGATGGAATATGATAATGAAGTAGAGGATCAGCCATGATCAGATTAAATGATGAAGCAGGCTAAAGTGCTGAATGGCCTATTCCTCCTCATTTCTATGTTTTATTGCTTAGAGATCCTTCCCCATCCTGATCTTTCTGTAAGTTTTTATGCATTTTTAGGATAAGTTGTTATTATTTTTATATTTCTCAATAAATTAGTTTTGTAATTTCTGTTTACCTATGGGACCTTTTCATGTCTGTTCTTGCCATGTCTCCTTTGTCTTCTTGATACACAGCATTTGTAGTTATCTTCAGTTTGAATTTTGTCTTTCTTTATTCAGCAATTTAAAAAATGAATTCATGGGATGTGGATATCACTGGTTAGGTCAGCATTTACGGTGCATCCCAACTTGCCTAAAAAAAGTGGTTAAAATCAACTAGGCAAAAGTGGGTACTGCAGATGCTGGAGATTAAAGTCAAGATTAGAGTAGTGCTAGAAAAATGCAGTAGGTCAGGCAGCAACCAAGGAGCAGGAAAAACGACGTTTCCGACAAAAGCCCGGAAGATGGGCTTTTGCCAAAATGTCGATTTTCCTGCTCCTCGGATGTTGCCTGACCTGCTGCGCTTTTCCAGCACTACTCTCATCTTGCCTAAAAAAAGTGGTGGTGAACTGTAGAGCCCCCCACTCCCACTCCTTTCAGTTTAGGGACAACCACAGTGCTATTAAGAAGGGAGTTCTGGGTATTGACTCAGTCATAATTAAGGAATGAGGATATAATTCCAAGTCAGGATGGTGTCTAAATTGTAAAGGAACTTGCACGTGGTGATGTTCCCAGGTATCAGAGGTCGTGATGCTGTGTAAGGAGCTTTGGTTGATTAATGCAATCTTACAGAGCCATAGTGGTGAAGGGTGTAAATATTGAATGTGGCAAATGTTACTTTGGTCAAATGGGCTCCTTTTTGTCCTAGATGGTGTTGAATTTCTTCAGTATTCTAGGAGCTGCACTCAACCAGCTCTTACTTTTTACATACCCACCCGGTTCCACTTATCTGCAGTAACCTTCCCCAACTACTCAAACAAGTAGAAGTGTAAACAGTAGCAGTGTAAACAGTACTTATGGGAGTAATTTGCTTTCAAAAAATTCAGCAACACCTTCTGCAATCCTTAATTTTTATAATAGTCTTCAGCCCACAAACAAAATTACGGTAAATAAAAGGATATGGTCTTTACACTGGAGAGTATTCCATCAGACTCCTGACTTGTACCTTGCCGATGGTGGACAGACTCTGGGAAATCAGGTGTCTAGTTACTAGCTGCAGGACGCCTTAGCCTCTGATCTGCTTTTGTAACTGCTGTATTTAAGTAGCTGGTTCCATTCAGTTTCAGATGATTTCTTCCCAAAATGTTAATAGAGGAAGATTCAGCAGTGGTAATGCCATTGAACACTGAAGGCCAATATTTAGATTCTCAGTTGTTTGAGATTGTCAGTGCCAGTGTAAAGACCATATCCTTTCATTTTTCTGTAATTTTGTTTGTGGGCTGAAGACTATTATAAAAATTAAGGATTGCAGAAGGTGTTGCTGATTTTTTTGAAAGCAAATTGCTCCCGTAAGTACTGTTTACACTGCTACTGTTTACACTTCTACTTGTTTGAGTAGTTGGGGAAGGTTACTGCAGATAAGTGGAACCGGGTGGGTATGTACAAAGTAAGAGTCAACTGTTAACAATTACCTATTAGTCTCGGGTGGTGTATGAATGGAATGAGCTGCCAAAGGAAGTGCTGGAGGCTGGTATGATTACAACATTCAAAAAATATCTGGATGGGTATATGAATAGGAAGGGTTGAGAGGGATATATAGGCCAAGTGCTGGCAAATGGGACTAGATTCATTTAGGATATTTGGTCAGCATGGACAAGTTGGGCCATCTCTAGGTGTTGTACATCTCTATGACTTTATGACTGTAATTGTTTGCTCTTCACCTTATTAATTTACAATACCTTCTCATGGAATCACAGAGAAGTGGAGGTGCTTGCCACTGTTGAAGCTCTGGCATTCTTGCAACTGGCCACATGTTTAATGCCCAGTTGCACCCAGTCAGATGCTGTATGCCAGGAATACCCTCACACTGTGTGGTTCTTGCATCATTATCACAGTGAAGAGGCCAGAAAGGCAACTTCGCTCCCTGATTCTCCCATAGGGATATACAGGTTTAGGTGGATTGAAATGAGGGCAGTTTTCTCAATAAACCTCCAAAAGAGGATATGCCACCAGACTCGGCTAGCCTGGGATCTCCGGCAGGGAGAGTGGGCAGTCTGGTATGAGGGGGAGAGGGGTGTCCTGGGTTCAACAGGGCAATTCACCTATTGTGCCCGACTGGAAGAGGGCCTGTCAGGTCCTCTAGGAGAGAGAGGTGTGTTGGGTCCTCTGTTGGGCCAATGGGGAGAGTGGGTTATTGGGTCCAGGGAGAAGAAGGGGTTGTCAGGTCAGCGGAAGAGGGGTTATTATGTTCTGTGGGATGTTAGATCCAACAAGTTGGGTGTGTGTTGGCCCAGCAGGTAGGAGGTTAGTTCCGACCTGAGCATTCAGACCAGCAGTTGGGGACATTGCATCCTGGTTTGGGGTTGTGAGGTGGTGTTAGAATTGTGTTGAATTGGGTGCTGCTGGTTGTGGGGATGTTGTCAGGGATCGGGGGTTGGAAAAGATGTATTTTGGGGAAAATATTGCTAACATTCCCAACAACATTTGTGGTTTGACTTCTGTAATCACCATGAATCCATGTTCCTGGTAATGTATTTAAAACCTGAGAGTTTTTTTCATGCAAATGCTGTACATTGTATAAAGTATTGAATGATTAATTAGTATGATCTGTGATTTAAGAAAGATTAAATTGGTTGTTGAAGAGAAAAGAAATAAGACTTAAGGACGCTTGGTATACTTAAGTGTTACAAACACTGCTCACATTAAAGACCAACGAGACTGGTTTGGCTAAATGACCTTTAGATTAGATTACTTACAGTGTGGAAACAGGCCCTTCGGCCCAATAAGTCCATACCGACACTCGAAGAGCTACCCACCCAAACCCATTCCCCTACATTTACCCCTTCACCTAACACTACGGGCAATTTAGCATGGCCAATTCACCTAACCTGCAGGTCTTTGGACTGTGGGAGGAAACTGGAGCACCCGGAGGAAAACCCACGCAGACACGGAGAGAATGTGCAAACTCCACACAGACAGTTGTCCGAGGCGGGAATTGAACCCACACTGGCGCTGTGAGGCATCAGTGCTAACCACTGTATCACCGTGCAACCGCTGTTTATGTTGTGCTATCTATGGATTCCAATGACATAGAAATGATAGACAAATCCATCATAGATTTTAACTGGAAATTGTGAAATATTCAAAGTAGAATTAATAAAAGGACAAGAAAAGTGCAAGGGATGTAATTTAATGAACAGCTCTGAGAGCTAGCACAAGTAGAATGGATCAGTTGACCTCCTTAGAGTTATTAAGTGTTGTGATTCTATTCTCTATGTGACAACACTACTTAAGTTACCATAAATTGCTATCCCTGATAATATTGATATTTTCTGTCTTTATGGGCAATTTTATTTGAGATCAGTACTGATGTCATTGCTCACAAAATGCAGACCACAATTTTTTGCATGGATATTCAGGAGCCTCTGATGTTCACAACATTGAATTGCTTATTTTGCTTGAAAACATTTGATGATCTGACTGCACAGGACCTCAGGTTTATATTTCTTCTGCTTTTCTGTCATGTTATTTCTGTTGTACTTTCTAAAAAATTCTTTGATTATATCACAGCAAAACTATAGTAAACCAGAGCAACTCCATTGAAGGATTGTCTAACCTTTTCACATCCCCACACCATCCAGTTTAAAAATGGGATGCATCTCATGTAACCACATGCAGTGGCTGTTTGGGGCAATGATAAGAAACCTGGGTCCATTTGATGGTGAAGGGGGCAATGAACCACAATCATGGAAAGCACTCATAACAGGAAGCTCAATCCTGTGAGGCTGGGAAATCGGGCAGTGCAGTCAAATGTTAAGGCTTACAGCAGCATTTCAAAGGGGGGTTAACATTTGGAAATTATAATGTGTAACAACATAGAGCAGTAGTTATCTTGATAACAAAATCAAATACATTTCGTTTTAGATATTCTTGAAACACAGAGTCACAAACAACCTGCCATAATTTGTTTCCATTCAGTAGCCCCTGAGAGCAGATCCCTTACAGTTATCAATGAGAATGACTTCCTCCTGATGTACTGCCATAACAATATATGGCTGTTGAGTGGAAGCACCAAGCAGCAGTAGCATGGGCAGGAGAGGACAATGCACTGGGGTCTTTAATTTGTCATCTGATCCCAATTCGCATATATTAATAAGCCTCCTGCCTGTCTCCCACAGGAGCTCCAGCTGCCTGGATGGAAGTCTGTCTGAAAAATAGAACGGACAGAAATTCGGCGGTAAGTTGGCACAACTACCTGCCGTGTTATTTTAAATGCAAATGGGTGGTAGTCACATGAAAATAACCTGGTAATATATTCATGGAGGGCTCTCCCAAGACTGAGCTACTCAAAAGGATCGAGGGGATGTATTGTTTTACTATACAATACACAATAAATTATCATAGCCAAAGATTTACAATAATCGAGTATGTCAAATTCAATTAACCAGATCTACCGTCATTGCTACAGTCATCAGGCAGCAGCTTCCAGAGTTTAGACATGTACAGAATAACATAGAAACGAAGTGGTTGCTGCCATTGATTCGTACTCTTCCTTTGGATATGTTGCAGAGATTTCCACAGACTCAACTACCCTTAGAGTTAAACATTGATGAGAACTTAGATTTATACACTTTTAATCTGTCAAAAGCCCTTCGTGAAGTTACACCTTGTTGAAAGAGGTGGATGTAGCATTCTTACTGATATATTAATCTCATAATTACTGCTCAACACTCTTATTGACCATGAAAAACTAATATTTTTGTGGAATGTCAACATTTTCCACAATGATAATTAAAATGCACATTTTTCAAAAATTCTTAAAGGAAGTCTGCTTATTTTTATTTTAGATTCTAAATACAGAGATACTTTATATCAGTTCATGCAACTTACAATGAACGATTAAATATTTTTTATTTCCTGGTTTCTTGTATATAACAATTTCATATTGATTACTTACTTACTTGCTGGTATCACTGTTGTTTCACATCAGGCAATCAGCTTCACTTGGTTTAAGCTATTATCAGAAAAGGGGAAATTCCTGCCACAGACGTCACCATGTCTTTATGGGCAATTTTATTTGAGATCAGTACTGATGTCATTGCTCACAAAATCCAGACCACAATTTATTGCATGGATGTTCAGGAGCCTTTGATGCTTGCAACATTGAATTGCATGAACCTGCTTACTTTGCTTGAAAACATTAAATGATCTGACTGCACAGGAGGAGAAAGTGAGGTCTGCAGATGCTGGAGATCAAAGTTGAAACTTTATTGCTGGAACAGCACAGCAGGTCAGGCAGCATCCAGGGAACAGGAGATTCGACGTTTCGGGCACAGGCCCTTCTTCTGTGCCCGAAGAAGGGCCTGTGCCCGAAACGTCGAATCTCCTGTTCCCTGGATGCTGCCTGACTGCACAGGAGCTCAGGTTTATATTTCTTCTGTGTTTTTCTTATGATTTAAATCTACAAAGTGTGAACAACAATAGTGACAAAGATATTAGAATAAAGCATGATGGGAAAATGTGACAAAAACATGATAATACGTGTATGATTTGGAAAAAAATGCTAATTTTAAAGTATATTAATGACATTCCATTTCTTTACCATCCAGATTGTCATCATTCAAAGTGCAATGAGTCACCTGTTGGTAAATCTATTGCTTCAAATGGTGCACGATCCAATTGCTAATATCAGAAAAAAATACTTCAAACACCTCGCTTATCCGGATTCACCCGCAAAACTGGAGGAGAAAGCTCTGATGGTAGCTAGTCGGCTGAATATCTTATCAACACAGATGTACAAGTAGGTCAAAGTTTACCCTGAGTTAATTAGCTGAAGGCCTTAACCACTCAAAAGTAATAAGAGATTTCTTCAAGCTACCTTTACTCACTTTACTATATAGACAGATATTTGACAATGCTTGCTATTATATTTTAAAAAGCAAGAATTAGTACGGGTATTTAATAGCATCTTTCATGACCTCAGATTGACTCAAATAGATTCTTAGCTATTAAAATATTCTTGGATTTCAGTTACTGTTTTACTTTAGAGAACATCGACAAATTTACAAACAATAAGATCTGCAAATCGATGAAATAAATTATTGGATGAGATTTTAACTTTTGATTGAGAAATCAATGTTGACCAGGCTACTAGAGTTCCTAGTTCATCTTAAAATAACCAGTTGGAATATTTTACATCTGTCTGAGAGGCCAGAGAGGTCCTGGGTTTGAAACATGCACCTATGGCAATGCAGCATTACTCCAGTACTACATTGGAATTTCAGCCGAGAGTATAGAATAATGCCCTTTCTGGAGTAGGGCTAACATCAAGTTGCAATACATCAACTTGTATGTATCTTTGTGCAGATACTATAAAACTTGGTATTCTGATTTAGGATTTGTTCATCAGAAATTATTTTCAAGCTTCCAAACCACAAATTCGTTCCTCCAAAAGTGGTCATGTCCCTAGTCAAGTTGTTGCAGTACAGCTACAGCACTGGTTTACCTACCTAACAATGCGGAAATTAATCAACTATGTTGTCTACATAAGAATCAAGATAAATCTTATTTACCCATCTACTTCCTCACCACTACACTTGATCAAGGTCAAAAATCACATGATACCAGACAATACCAACGGGTTTATTTGAAAACACAAGCTTTCAGAGCCCCGCTCCTCCTTCAGCTATAAAAAGCTGAAAGCTTACATTTTTAAAGAAACCATGTTGGATTATAACTTGGTGTCATGTGATTTTTTTTACCTTTTCAAACCCAGTCCAACAGGCACCTCCACATCATGGCTACTCTTGATCACCAGTAAAGTGATGAAAGGCACCACTGACCATGCTGTCACAAGTCACCTGTGTCACAGTGAACTGTTTACCGATGCTCAGTTTGGTTTTTGCCAGCGCCATTTGCTTCCAACGTCTTGCAGCCTTGGTCCAAACATGGATAAAAGAACTAAATTCTACATACGATTTGCAAGTGACTATTCTTAACACCATAGCAACATTTAAACAAGCATAACATCAAAGAGATCAAAGGCTCACTCACTCACTCAATCCCCACCACTCAGTCTCGTCGCTCATTCACCCTCCTATAATCTTTCAATCCTCAGCCATTCACTCTTCCCTCCATATAACTCCCTTCCCAATCACTCCATGTCTCCTCCCCCTCCCCACTCACTGCCTCCTATGCCTCATTGCCACCTCCACTCCCTCCCATCACTCACTAACCCATCCCTCCACTCACTGTCGCATCTGCACTCACCAGCTACCTCCCCCACACCCACTGAAAGCACCCCAAATCACTGTCTGACAGCCACCACACAGATTCTTTGCCTGGAGCTACCAAGTGGTTAAATGTCTGTGAGATCCCACTTTCTGAAATTAAGCAACACCCAGTCCAATTTTTTTCATCTACATGTGAAGATGTACAATTACCATGACTCCTTAGTTGATGCTTATCCTCTCTCGCTCTCTCCCAAACCCCCCTTCACAATAGCTCACTCTGCTCTCAGTCCCCAGCCACAGTGACCCAGTTGTTATTCCACTCATATCAAACTTGTGTCTCCTTGTAACCTTCCAAGTCCTCATTCTGCAGACAGACTCACCATTTTAGTTCCAGGCCTTGGGCTAAGTTTGATCATTCACATTATGCTGCTCACTGCCCTTCCAATTACAGACTGTTTTCTCCTCCATACGAGTGGCACGGTGGAACAGTGGTTAGTATTGCTGCCTCACAGCGCCAGAGACCCGGGTTCAATTCTCGCCTCAGGCAACTGTCTGTGTGGAGTTTCTCCCCGTGCCTGCATGGGTTTCCTCCGGTTTTCTCTCACAGTCCAAAAATGTGCAGGTTAGGTGAATTGGCCATGCTAAATTTCCTGTAGTGTTAGGTGAAGGGGTAAATGTAGGGGAATGGGTCTGGGTGGGTTGGACTTGTTGGGCCGAAGGGCCTGTTTCCACACTGTAAGTAATCTATCTAATGTATTATGTGTTTCTGAGGTTCACTAGTAAATCTATATCAGAAGGAAATGTGAGAATGAAGTGGCCTTTGATTAGAGTAGCAGCTCCTTTCAAAATCTTCTAGTTACACTTATCTATATTTTGAAGTAACGATTGGCAGACCAAATAGGTCCCCATTGTCGCCTATGGGCTGTCTATTGGACAAACCTGACTTAAAGGAAGGAGTACAGAAGATGTATGGAAACACTACCATCTTCTAGTTTCCCTCCAAACTACTCAGAATCCTGACTTGGAGCAATATCTCTGTTTCTTCACTGTTTGCCTGGCAAGATCCCAGAACTTCCTTTCTAAAACACTTGACCGTCACTCCCTTCTTTGCAGAGCAATTAGGGAAGGTCAACAAATGCTGGTATTGCTACTTACATGTATATCCCATGAATGAATGAATGAAAAATAAATTCTGTAGTCTTGAACAATTTAATGTGTAAATTGTTATCCAATAATTTTCTTTGTATTTATTTTTACAGTTGGTGCAGAGATATAGTTGAGGAATTAGTTAAGCAACGGTCAGCAAAGCACCTTGAAGATCCTGACAATGAACTGAAGGAACTTGAAAAGCTCAAGGTAACCATCTTTATTGCACGGTGGCTCAGTGGTTAGCACTGCTGCCTCACAGCGCCAGAGACCCGGGTTCAATTCCCGCCTCAGGGAACTGTCTGCACATTCTCCCCGTGTCTGCATGGTTTTCCTCTGGGTGCTCCGGTTTCCTCCCACAGTCCAAAAATGTGCAGGTTAGGTGAATTGGCCATGCTAAATTGCCCGTAGTGTTAGGTGAAGGGGGAATGGGTCTGGGTGGGTTGCTCTTCGGACGGTCGGTGTGGACTTGTTGGGCCAAAGGGCCTGTTTCCACACTGTAAGTAATCTAATCTAATCAAGTGGATGACAACAAAAATTGTCAAATACATAGTGGCAATGCATGGGATCATTTTATGGTATCTGCAATATTTTTCAAGTATTTTAGACACCCAGACCACGTTGTCTTTCTCTAAAGAAAATCCATTTAATTATCATTTGAAGATCACGATTGTTAAGTTGTATTTGCTACATAACCACTATGAATTCTTTGTCTGGAATCACTAGGTGGAAAGCACTGAGTGGATAAACATCTGTGAGATGCTGCTTTCTGAAATTAAGCAACAACCAGTCCATTTGTTGTCATCCAGACAAGATGATGTACAGTCACAAATTAACCTGACACGTGACCTATGCACTGCTTGCTTGCGGGTAAGGATAACTATGATGAATAATTCTTTGACATTAAACATGCTTTTTCTCCACTTCCCTTTGTGAAGGTACTAGCTTCTGTCACTGAATTTACTGACTCTTATTCATAATTAAAAGTTAGATATTGACTACAGCAAGTATATAATATTGGTGGGAACAAATACTTCAGCTGGGCTAAACTTGAAATTGTTCAAGTTCAACAAATGCATATTTCTAAAGGGAAACTCCCAGATTTTCTTCATTTCAATGTCTTTCTGTTTTTATGCTACCCAATTTTACACTGTTATTTCACGTTTACAGCAAAACAGCCTGACATCCTGAAAATGTTAAGGTCATTAAATTTCTGTATAAAATGAGTATCCTACTGTTGCCATTTGGTATAGTGAGAATTTACAGGAGATACCTTATAAGGATTTACAGTTTACTTATTACACAATCTAGTCTTTTATGTTTTTAATGCTGCCAACTGCTTCACTATGTGGCTATGTGTGAACTGCTTCAACTCTGCTCCCAGTTCCCATTTTTTTCCATGGAGTCCACATTGGCAGTCTGAACAGCATTCCATCAAAACCCATCCCCCTACCCCAACACCCTGCATTTCCCATGGCCAATCCACCATCCCTGGGCACCATGGGTAATTTAGCATGGTTAATCGACCTAACCTGCACATCTTTGGACTGTGGGAAGAAACCATAGCACTGAAGGAAACCCACACAGAAATGGGGAGAATGTGCAAACTCCACTCAGTCATATGAGGGTGGCATTGAACTCGAGTCCCTGGTGCAGTGTGTTGCCCATTCTGAGTAACTGTGAGAAGATGGTAATAGCAATGAAATTTCTTGTTGAACTGCTTTAGTCGTTGAACTGATTGTTTGTCCATGATAGTTTCAGCCAGGGAAATCCAAGATATTGTCCCTGGAGCAATACAAAGAATAGCAGCATTTGTCCAGGTCAGGATGATACGTCAGTTCGAGGGAATCTATCAAATGGTACTGCACATATTGCTGTTCTTGAATTTCTTGTTTGTAGAAATCACGGGACTGGAAAATACTTTTGGAAAAACTGGTTGCAATCTATCTCTCAGCCACAGTACTGGGTACAAATGTAATTTTACATTTCTATATTTTCTCAGTGCTATTGAAAAGCCATAGACCCAAAACTTTAACTTGACTGAATTTTATGCTCCCCTGGGGACGGGTTGGCAATGGTTAAATGTGTAAAAGTGGATGCAATACCTTTGGCATCATTCTAAGCATTTACGCACCAGCCCCCACTACAATTGTATACAAGTATTGGGAGTCCCATTCACCTGGGGTCCAATAAAGACAATGATTGGCCACATAAGAACCTGTTGCTACCCACCAGAATTCTTTGTGTAGGAGATGGAGACTGTTGCAAAGTTAGACCACGTCACTTTCATTGCACAGCGGAGACTGATCACCACCATCTGGAACCCCGCCCCCACACCTCCAATTTACTCTTGCTGCCTGGCCTGTCTGCCTTGGTCTCACATTACAGTCCCAGGGCCTACCCGCAGAGCCTGTATGAGGATCGAATCTTGTTGCAGTGAAAGGCTGTAGCGCTAGTTTAGGGATCGTAATCAAGTCACCCCTGTTCACTGCTTGGCTGCTCATTAAATCTTTAGGTTCTGCAAACAATGTGGTGGGGTGGGGGAGCAGTGGGCCTGAATCTTGGCTAGTGATTGTGAGTTGGTGTTAATTTTCAATGACACTGACGGGGCCTGGTGAGAACAGGCCAGCTTGGTATTGGTATTAGGCTTGGAAAGGTCAGGTTGTGAAGCGAATGACTGGGGGAAGTGGTGGGGAAGGAGTGGTTGAGAGGTAGGAAGAATGAGTGAATGGGATGAATGTTGGGAAGAATGGCACCTTGTGATAGAGAAAGTCAAGTGAAGACTTTCAGAAGAGAATCTGTTGAGAAAGAGCCCCCTGTTTTCTTTCCACTTTGTGGACCAATGAGGTGTGGCTCTGACCTTTGCATGTGGATGTCAATACATTAGCATGCTGATAGGTGTGCATGGCACCTTGGAGTAGCCACGCAGCTGAGAGGGAATGTTCCTGCTGAATGGCTATGTGTGGACATCCATCAAAAAGAGACTGCTGAGTTAATGACCAGTGGGGAATTGGCTGTTGCGTGAGTGAGTGTATGGAGTTGTGGAGTTTGAGAAGAGGAGCTATCTGTTATGAGGTGAAAGTGAGGACTACAGATGCTGGAGATCAGAGTCTAGATTAGAGTGGTGCTGGAAAAGCAAAGCAGGTCAGGCAACATCCGAGGAGCACAGACACTAACAACTCACACAACAATGGTAAAATGAAAAATGTGATGCAAATTGATGAAATGTGATGAAAAATCAGGTCGCAAGAAATAATGTGAGTGCTCCAACATTACATGACAACTGTCTTTAGTATGGGTCTAACAAAACCACCTGATGACTTCTACATTTTTGAGGAAAAGTGAACAAAATGTATCAAAATGAAGGTAAAGGCAGATTCTCATCCTGAAAATCTAATAAAAACCCACCCGCGCACACTCCTGTTCCCATGGCTAAAGCTCCAAAGGCCTTGGAGATGCTCCATGTTTTGCACTTTGGTTTGAAAATACAAAACAAAGCGCTGTTTGACTACATTGAAACATGAGCTGAAAATGTGTTGCTGGAAAAGCGCAGCAGGTCAGGCAGCATCCAAGGAGCAGGAGAATCGACGTTTCGGGCATGAGCCCTTCTTCAGGAATGAGGAAAGTGTGTCCAGCAGGCTAAGATAAAAGGTAGGGAGGAGGGACTTGTGGGAGGGGCGTTGGAAATGCGATAGGTGGAAGGAGGCCAAGGTGAGGGTGATAGGCAGGAGTGGGGGTGGGGGCGGAGAGGTCAGGAAGAAGATTGTAGATTAGGAAAGCGGTGCTGAGTTCGAGGGATTTGACTGAGACAAGGTGGGGGGAGGGGAAATGAGGAAACTGGAGAAATCTGAGTTCATCCCTTGTGGTTGGAGGGTTCCTAGGCGGGAGATGAGGCGTTCTTCCTCCAACCGTCGTGTTGCTATGGTCTGGCGATGGAGGAGTCCAAGGACCTGCATGTCCTTGGTAGAGTGGGAGGGGGAGTTGAAGTGTTAAGCCACGGGGTGGTTGGGTTGGTTGGTCCGGGTGTCCCAGAGGTGTTCTCTGGGACACCCGGATACTCTGGGACACATTTTCCTCATTCCTGAAGAAGGGCTCATGCCTGAAACGTCGATTCTCTTGCTCCTTGGATACTGCCTGACCTGCTGCACTTTTCCAGCAACACATTTTCAGCTCTGATCTCCAGCATTTGCAGTCCTCACTTTCTCCTCCTACATTGAAACATGGCAGACTCTTAAGACAGCAAACTAAACAGAAAAAGATTATTGGGTTTTTCCAGAGCTATCTTTCATTGCTTATCAGTGCCTTTTACTGTCCACAGTCAGGCCATGATGTGATATGATCATATTGAATAATTAAGAAGTTTTTCACATATTTACAGTACCACTGTTCAGGTTTTTTTGTTATAGCGCAAATTAGGTTACATAGTTGGCTTCCCCGTTTACTTCAAAGCTCCACTTCAAATGGACTTTAGGGTGAGCCATGTGCAATTCAACTTAATATAATTTTTTAATATGCAGATATTCATATTTATCAGGCATTATTTATTATATGTTGATCTGAAACCGTGTGATGGAATAGTTTGTGGCATTGAAAAAAAATTAATTTAACCTATTGAGTCCATGCTGACTCGCACTGATGAAAGGTCTTTACTTGAAACGTCGACTTTCCTGATCCTTGGATGCTGCCTGACCTGCTGTGCCTTACTGGCTCCGCATTTTATTGACTCTGACGTCCAGCGTCAGCAGTCCTTACTATTTTCAGTTTGATCTATTTGATCCACACAGCTCTGCATGTTAGTGTTGATAAGGGGGAGTTGCTGGATGTTGTGTATTTGGACTTTCAGAAGACTTTTAATAATGTCCCACACAAGAGGTGTATGTGCAAGCTTTGTTTTCATATGTTTCTGATTTACTTAGTTACTGAGACTTGTTTTAAACCAGTACTGAGATTTGGTTTATCTCAAGATGTGGTTTATAGTCATTGAAACACAAAATATATCCAGGCAATTTTATGAAACCTATCTTTATCTCTAATAACAGTTCTTAAAGTATGTGCACGGCGGTGTACCCCTCTGTTAATTGAAGTAAACACCCAGAAAAACTCACCTCTCCTCATAATCTATTAAAATGTGAGTGACAGAGAACTCCCAAATTCCACTATTTGGGAGTTCTGTCTATTCCACTATTTCCACTATTTAAAGAAAATAACATCAATTTACTTTTCAACTCAAAAAATGAACGTTAAACAACAACTATTCATAATTCTAAGCCCTCCTTCTCTTAAATGCTTATTATCTGCCTCGAATTGTATAACAATATGCTGTTCCAATAAGACATTTATTAAAATTACATCAACTTAATTTCAAAATCACACAGCCGCTGATGTCTTCCGTGTCTTTCTTTCTTCCGGCTGAAGATGTCCTTGGGTCATCTTTCTTTTTACTGCAAATATATTACATATGAAAATGTACCTTTGATAGAGAGAGTTTCCTAATTTCTTGGAGAGCAAGATGTTAGATCTCCAGGCTTTTCTGTCTCAATGGTAGTTGCTCACTTCTGCCTGACTCTCTTCCTGTTCAGGTTTTTCCTGTACCAATACGTCAAAGAGGGTGTCTACTAACTGAGCCTCAACTCCTTCATCTTTCTCTTGAGTTTTTGCTTTTTGCTGTGACTTATGATAGTGGGATCCTTCTACTACACAATATGGGTATTTTTGTTTTAACTTCTCAATTCCCTGGTCTTCCTTGGCTTCTCCACATCAAGGGGTGTCACTCCCATCTTGAATGCTGCTAAATTATTTGCAAGAACAAACTATATTCCTGGAACTGACACTCTGTCTGTCATTTCGATTGCTACTTCCCCAGTCTGGATTTGGTTCTCCAATCTGATCTTATGCAGGGGAATGCTAAATCTCTGCCCATCTATTCTATTAATTACCACTCTCTTGGGTAACATGTCAGAAAGAGTGCAAGTATGTTCATCTCTTAGTATTAGAGACTGATTAGATCCCTTATCTCTCAAAATTATAACTTCTTTCCGTTCTCCCCCCATTCTTCCTGAGTAAACTTTACCCATAGAAATGAAGTCTTTAAAGAGATTGGGCACTAACTCAATATTCAGCCCCTGTCTAGGCTGTGCATTCTCCTGCAGCTCCTTGACTTTTCTTGGGGTTTCCTTTTACTACTTTCACTAATCCCACTGGCTTAGCCTCTTTTACCACATCTTTTCCCACAGTGCCTTTCTTCAATGACTAACACTATGATTTTAGTTGTCCCACCTTACCACAGTGGAAACACCTGAGGCCTTTCACCTCCTTTTCACTCCCTTGGGCTTCTTTTTTCACCTGGGGTAAACTATTACCTGTGTGCTCTACTCTTTGTTTTGTAGTATAGGATCTCCCCTTCTCCTAATTTCTATCCCTCATGGGATGAAATTCTTGTCGGAAACTAAACTTTGCCTTATGCACCAATGTATTTTCATCTGCCATCTCTGCTACTCTTCTCACTTCCTGAACTTTCTGCTCATCCACATGAACTCGTATGATCTTTGGAAGTGAGTTTTTAAACTCCTCCAACAGAATAATGTCTCTTAGAGCTTCATAGGGTCTTATCTATTTTTAAGGCCCGCACCCATCTATCAAAATTCCTATAATTAATTATTTTGAACTCAACACAAGTCTGACCTGGTTCCTTCTTTATCACTGTCTATACGCTTCAAGTACCAATTCATTAGCACTTAACATAGTCTGTTTGACATCTTCGTAATCTCTTGACTGCTCATCTGACAGCATTGCAAATATCTCACTAGCTCTGCCTACCAACTTAGTCTGAACTAGCATTACCGACAAGTTCTCTGACCACTTCATCCGCCTAGCCAATTTTTCAAATGAAATAAAGAAGGCTTCAACATCTTTCTCATTAAAATGTGGCAATATTTTACCATATTTGTATACATCATTACCTACTTTCTTCATCTTCGTTCTGTTAACTTGACTTTCCTGACTAATTTGCAACTTCTGAAGTGCAAATTCTCTCTCCCTTTCACTTTCTTAACTCTCTCTTTGCTCAGCTAAAAACTCCTTCCTTTTTTCTCTCTCTCTTTGCTCACCTAAGAAGTTTCTCTTCCTTTCATTTTCCTCTCTCTTTCTCTCTTCCTCTTTTTTCTCTCATGGCTCTTCTTTCCCTTTCTTTATCTTCTAAATCCATTTGCCTCAATTGCAATTTACGTTTTTCTAACTCAATTGTATTTGTCCGCTTCTCTAATACACCGAAGTGCTTGACCAACTACTTTACAATTTCAGCTTTCCTTTTGTCCCTGGTTAATTCCAAATGTAACCTATTTGCTAATTCTAAAAATGTGTCCTTCCTCTGTCTTTCTAAACTTTCTTGGCAAATTGGAAAGCATCTTCAAGCAATTTTTAAGAGCCATTTCTCTCACTTTTAATTTACCCAACCACAAGTAACCAAAATTAAACTTTTTTTTTCACCTAGTTTTATTTAAAAATCTAGGACACTAATCAACAAGTGTTTAAATCTACTGGAATCTTTCGTACCCAAATCTGTTTAAATCTGTCCAAATCTCAGACTGGATCTGTCTAAATATTTCCAAATCCTGAATGAGCCCCCGAACTGTTATGACATGGCGGTGTACCCCTCTGTTAATTGAACTAAACACTCGGTTAACTCAAATGGATAGAACGTGAGGCTACTAATGGCAATGTTGTGGGTTCAATCCCCACACTGACCAGGTGCTAAAATCTGTTAAAATATGAGTGACAGAGAACACCCAAATTCCACAATTTAAAGAAATTAACATCAGTTTATTTTTTAACTCTAAAAGTGAACATTTAAAACAACTGTTCACAACTCTAAGCTCCCCTTTCTCTTAACTGCTTATTATTTGCCTCTAACTCTATAACAATATGCTGTTCCAATAAAACATTTATTAAGTTACATCAAATTAATTTCAAAACCATACAGCTGCTGTCGTCTTCAGTATCTGTCTTCTGTCGGCTGAAGATCTCCTTGGGGCATCTTTTGCTTTACTGCAAACATAGAGTCAAAGAGTCATAGAGATGAACAGCATGGAAATGGACGCTTCGGTCCAACTCATCCATGCTGACTAGATATCCCAAACAAATCTAGTCCCACCTGCCAGCACCCGGCCCATATCCCTCCAAACCCTTCCTATTCATATACTCATCCAGATGCCTTTCAAGTGTTGTAATTGTACCAGCCTCCATCACTTCCTCTGGCAGCTCATTCCATACACGTACCACCCTCTGTGTGAAAAGGTTGCCCCTTAGGTCTCTTTTGTATCTTTCCTCTCTCACCCTAAACCTATGCCCTCTAGTTCTGGACTCCTCACCCCAGGAAAAAAGATTTTGTCAATTTATCCTCTCCATGCCCCTCATGATTTTATAAACCTCTTTAAAGGTCACCCCTCAGCCTCCGACGCTTCAGGGAAAACAACCCCAGCCTATTCAATCTCTTCCTATTGCTCAAATCCTCCAATGCTGGCACATCCTTGTAAATCTTTTCTGAACCCTTTAAAGTTTCAGAACATCCTTCCAATAGAAAGGAGACCAGAATTGCACGCAATATTCCAAAAATGGCCTAACCAATATCTGTACAGCTGCAACATGACCTCCCAACTACTGTACTCAATACTCTGACCAATAAAGGAAAGCATGTCAAACTCTTTCTTCACTGTCCTATCTACCTGCGACTTCATTTTCAAGGAGCTATGAACCTGCACTCCAAGGTCTCTTTGTTCAGCAACTCCCTAGCTACCTTATCATTAATTGTATAAGTCCTCCTAAGATTTGCTTTCCCAAAATGCAACACCTTGCATTTATCTGAATTAAACTCCATCTGCCACTTCCTAGCCCATTGGCCCATCTGATCAAGATCCCGTTGTAATCTGAGGTAATGTTCTTCAATATCCACTACGCCTCCAATTTTGGTGTCATCTACAAACTTAATAACTATACCTCTTAGGCTCATATCCAAATCAATTATGTAAATGACGAAAAGTAGTGAAACCAACCCTAATCCTTGTGGCATTCCACTGGTCATAGGCCTCCAGTTTGAGAAACAATCCTCCACCACCTTCTGTCTTCTACCTTTGAGCCAGTTATGTATCCAAATGGCTAATTCTCCCCTTATTCCGTGTGATCTAACCTTGCTGACCAGTCTCCTGTGGGGAACCTTGTCGAACACCTTACTGAAATCCATATAGATCACATCCACCAGTCTGTCCTCATCAATCCTTTTTGTTAATTCTTCAAAAAACTCAATCAAATTTGTGAGACATGATTTCCCACTCACAAAGCCATGTTGACTATCCTTAATCAGTCCTTGCCTTTCCAAATACATATACATCCTGTCCCTCAGGATTCCCTCCGCAACAATTTGCCCACCACTGATGTCAGGCTAACTGGTCTATAGTTCCCTGGCTTGTCCTTACCACCCTTCTTAAACAGTGGCACCACGTTAGCCAACCTCCATTCTTCTGGCACCTCACCTGTGACTATCGATGATACAAATATCTCAGCAAGGAGCCCAGCAGTCACTTCCCTAGCTTCCCACAGGGTTCTAGGATATACCTGATCAGGTCCTGGGGATTTGTCCACTTGTATGCGTTTAAGACATCCAGCACTTCCTCTTCTATAATATGGACATTTTTCAAGATGTCACCATCTATTTCCCTATATTCTATTATCTTCCACGTCCTTTTCCACAGTAAACGCTAATGCAAAATACTCATTTAGTATCTCTCCCATCTACTGTGGCTCCACACAAAGGCTGCCTTGATGATCTTTGTAAAAACCCTTTTGATTCTCCTTAACTCTGTTTGCCAAAGCTATCTCATGTTCCCTTTTTGCCCTCCTGATTTCCCTCTTAAGTATACTCCTACTGCCTTTATACTCTTCTAAGGATTCATTTGATCTATCTTGTCTATACCTGACATATGCTTCTTTCTTTTTCTTAACCAAACCCTCAATTTCTTCAGTCATTCAGCATTCCGTATAACTACCAAAAGAGAAAATGCTGGAAAATCTCAGCAGGTCTGGCAACATCTGTAAGGAGAGAATAGAGCTGACGTTTCGAGTCTAACTCAAAACCTCTCCCATCACACACGGCACCTTCCCATGCAATCGCAGAAGGTGCAATACCTGCCCCTTTACCTCTTCCATACTCACCATCCAAAGCACCAAACACTCATTTCAGATTAAGCAGCGTTTCACTTGTACCTCTTTCAATTTGGTCTATTGCATTCGTTGCTCCCAGTGTGGTCTCCTCTATACCGGAAAGACAAGACATCGACTGGGTGATCGCTTTGCTGAGCACATTCGGTCTGTACGCAATCAGGTCCCGGACCTTCCCGTGACTTGCCACTTCAACACACAATCCTGCTCCCATGCCCACATGTCTGTCCTTGGCCTGCTGCAATGTTCCAGTGAAGCTCAACGCAAACTGGAGGAACAGCATCTCATCTTCCGACTAGGTACGTTACAGCCTGCCGGTCACAACATTGAATTCAACAACTTCAGACAATTATCTCATCTCGACCCCTCTGTTTTCATTCTGCTCCGTAATTTTATTTCATTTACCTTTTTTTAATATTTTTTTCACTGTTCTGTACCTCTTATTTCTTGATTGTCTCTCTCTCTTTATCTCACTCCCCCCCTCTCATCACCTTTTTCCTCTCCTCTTCCCCCTTTGCTACCCTTGTCCCCTGTTTTCCATTTTGCCTCTGCTTCACCCATCCCCCCCATCCTCCACATATTTTGTCACATAGCACTGGCTTCAGCCTTGGTCATGCACAGCCCCTAATCTCCCTATAATCTCTCTATGCACTGTCAGTATCACCTCTTTATTGCTACCTTTGCTTCTGGAGCCATGACTCACCTTCTCTCAGCCTAGTATAAATACCTCCCTACTTGAAACGTCAGCTGTTTTCTCTCCTTACAGATGTAGCCAAACCTGCTGAGATTTTCCAGCATTTTCTCTTTGGTTTCAGATTCCAGCATCTGCAGTAATTTGCTTTTTTTCCCCTATAACTTCCAGTCTTTCCTTTCACCCTAACAGGAATATACTGTCTCTGGGCTCTCGTTATCTAATTTCTGAAGGCTTCCCATTTTCCGTCCGTCCCTTTATGTGCGAACATCTGCCCCAATCAGCTTTTGAAAGTTCTTGCCTAATACCATCAAAATTATTCTTCCACCAATTTGGAATTTCAACTTTTAGATTTGGTCCATTCTTTTCCATCACTATTTTAGATCTAATAGAGTTATGGTCATTGGCCCCAAAGTGCTCCCCCATTGACACTTTAGTCACTTGCCCTGCCTTATTTCTCAAGCGTAGGTCAAGTTTTGCACCTTCTCTCGAATCAGAAAATTTTCCTGTACACACTTCACAAATTCCTCTCCATCCATACCCTTAAAACTATGGCAGACCCAGTCTATATTTGGAAAGTTAAAATCCCTTACCATAACCACCCTATTATTCTTATAGATAACTGAATCTCCTCACAAATTTGTTTCTCAATTTCCCACTGACCATTCGGGGGTCTATAATACAAACCTAATAAGGTGATCATCCCTTTCTTATTTCTCAGTTCAGCCCAAATATCTTCCCTGGATGTATGTCCGGGAAAATCCTCCCTCAGTACTGCTATAATGCTATCCCTTATCAAAAACGCCACTCCCCCTCTTCTCTTGTCTCCCTTTCTGTCCTTCCTGTAGCTTTTGCATCCTGTAACACTAAGCTGCCAGTCCTATCCATCCCTGAGCGTCGTTTCTGTAATTGCTATGATGTCCCAGTCCCATGTTCCTAACCATGCCCTGAGTTCATCTGCCTTTCCTGTTAGGCCTCTTGCATTGAAATAAATGCAGTTTAATTTATCAGTCCTACCTTGTTCTCTGCTTTGTCCCTGCTTACCCTGACTGTTTGACTCACTTCTTTTACCAACTGTACCAGTCTCAGATTGATCTCTTTCCTCACTATTTCCCTTGGTCCCATCCCCCTACCTCACTAGTTTTAAATTCTCCTGAGCAGCTCTAGCAAATCTCCCTGCCAGTATATTAGTCCCCTTCCAATTCAGTTGCAATCCATCCTTCTTGTACAGGTCACTTCTACCCCAGAAGGCTTCCAATGATCCAAAAATGTGAATCCTTCTCCCATACACCAGCTCCTCAGCCATGCATTCATCTGCTCTATCCTCCTTTCCCACCCTCACTAGCTCGCAGCACCAGGAGTAATCCAGATATTACTACTCTCAAGGATCTCCTTTTTAAATTCCTGCCTAACTCTCTATATTTTCCCTTCAGCATCTCATCCTTTTCCCTTCCTATGTCATTGGTTTCAATGTGTACAATGACCTTTTGCTGGTCCCTCTCCCCTTTGAGAACATTCTGCACCCGCTCTGAGACATCCTTGACCCTGGCACCAGGGAGAAAAGACACCATTCTGATTTTTCGCTGCAGGCCACAGAAATATCTGTCCATACCTCGGACTGGAGAGTCCCCTAACACAATTGATCTCTTGGAAACTGACATGCCCAGTATGTTTCATATGAAAAGGTACCTTTGTTAGAAAGTGTTTCCTAATTTCTTGGGTCTCTCTCGATGGCAGTTGCTCTGTCTCCAATTTCCAAAATTTCTGCATTTTTATATCCTCAATATCAGATCATTTCATTAGTTCAATGATGGCAAAACAACAAGTGCAAATTCGGTTGGGTTTTAGTATCCTGTGACATAATTTAAACTGGTTAAATTTGAATTGTTGTCAGAAGAGCAACCAAAATTCAGGTATCCATTTCACAGCCAAATGTTACATTTTTTCAATTTTCCAGTACACTATGGGACTGCCATCTAGTCATATCACAGGTGCTTGTAAGCTCTCAGTTCAGAACAGCATTCACTCTCTCTTCAAGGTATATTACATGCCTTCAACTTCATATTATATGTTCTCATGCTGGTTTAAGATCCACTTTGCAAGTGCAAGATTTTAAAGAAGTTTATACTACCCCGAAAACAGCTGGCCAAATTGTGGTTGAAGCTCCCAAGGTCCCTGCTGCTTGTGCTGAAGTTATCTCTGGAATGTCAGGCCCTCTTATTCGTGGGACCCCTTCAAATCCACTTCTCTGGATCATCCCTCAGTGCAGTGGCATGGTAACTGACATGCAGATTCCTCCTATGTAGTTACAGCAATCGGAAACAGCAATGTCATTAGCATAATTCAGTTACACCATGTGAGTTTTCTGTCCCAGGAAAAGTTGTTACTCAAGACAATGTATTGGATATTGTAATTTCCCTATTGATTGAGCCGACCCGAGGAGTCAGGCTGTCTCAACCGAACCTCTGATCTAATGGTTCATCCAAGACCTTGCAGCATTGTCTCATCAATTCAATACAGTCAATCAAGATAAATGGCTTGCATGTCTGTCTGGCCTGATCCAATTTGGCAGGGAATTCTGCAAGCTTTGTGGCTGGCTTACTACCTTTGTTCCCATCCCAGCATGAAGTTCAATTGACCAATGTTACTTTTTGTGTCTTAGAAGAGCTGTTGTTTTGTTTAGAAAGGATATTCCACTATTTACATATGTAATGCACAAACATCAATTGAGGATTGGTTGACAGGTAGAGAGCAGAAAATAGGCCATTTTCCCAACTATCTTTTGCTGCTTCTCTGACCTTTCCTCATCCATAAGGTTAGAAATGGGGATGTTTGCTGGTGATTGCACAATGTTCACCATCATTTGTGACTCAAAAAGAGAAATTGCTGGAAAATCTCGGGTCTGGCAGTATGTGTGGAGAGAAATCAGAGTTAACATTTTGCGTCCAGTGATCCTTCCTTTGTCCAGATCACAAAGGATAAGGTGATCTTACTGAAAATTATAGAATTGGGACACAGCCTAAGAGTGAAGGGACGAGCCTTTGCAACTGAGATGAGGATTTTCTTCAGCCAGAGGATGGTGATTCTATGGAACTCATGGCGGCAGAGGGCTGTGGAGGCCAAGTCATCGAATGAATTTGGACAGAGATGGATAGGTTCTTGATTAGTAAGGGTATCAAGGACCTCCTATGTCTTATGGAGCTCCAGTGAAAATAAGCTCAGAATGTCAAACCTCCTCCGAATTTCCTGCAAATGATTTGCAACCTTCCTTAATTATGGGGACCAAAACTGCATGGGTTACTTTAGAGAAACATAAACAGAAATTGCTGCCAAACCTCCACAGGTCTGATAGCATATGTGGACAGACAAGAATTCATGTTTAGAGTCCTGTAATCCTTTTTCATAACTAAAGAACTGGAGAAGGGCACAGGCCTCAAAATGTTAACTCTGTTTTCCTGCCACAGTCGCTGCCAAATTTGCTAATTTTCTCCAGGAATTTCTGTCTTTTTTTTTTGTTTCCCGATTTCCAGCATCTGTAGTTCTGTGTTTTATTTCAGGTTACTTGAGATGTGGTCCCATCAATACCCTGTAGAACTCAGACATGCCATATTTAGTGTTATGATTTGAATAATCTAGTTTTGATTAGACTAGATTTGGTCTCTATCAGAAAATAGCTTAAACTTCTGGAAGAACACACTGCTTAAGCCCATTATTGTAACATTTTTGTGTCCTATGCTAAATATTTGTTTTAACTTTCATAAATGAGACAAACAATGGTAAGTTGCCATTTTTATTCTAGAAATCAGTATTGAGCTGAAACTGCTCCAAATGCTTCTCATTTTGGACTATTACAATTGCCAACAGAACAATATTTGTACAATAAACTTGATCTAGATTTTAACTGCTGAAATGGAAGTTCAATATTATTAACTGACTGTGCTATTCTGTAGCAGATGTGCTTTGAAACACTGTTAAGACATGTAAGGCACTAAGAGCAAAACTTTCTTTTTTCATCTAAACATCATTGATGGACATGCCACAAAATGATTCTAAGTAGATACCTTTGGCATCCAGATTATCTTACTATTGCAAAGCACTCAGCAATTTTCTCTTAATATACACATCTCTGAATTTCTTCTCTAATTCCTGTGTAATCATATGGCTGTATTTTTCTTTGGCTAATTTAAACAGAAAAGTGGATGTGGATTCTTGTCTACTTTTCCATTAAAACCAGGAAATGTTGAAAACCCTAATTATTTATTCAATGTTTTTGATGCATTCTTTCCTTCATGCTCCAGCTGTCAACTTTGTATTGATAAACGTAATATGTCTGGGAGAAGTTCACCTATTTCTGATTTTATGTTGTACTGTGCTGCATAGTTTTCAGCTATGATTGTTATAAGAATATTCTCATTTTTCCCTTTTATTGCAGGGTTCACCCACTGAAATACTTGGCATGCCTGACTCTGATCTATCTGTGCTAATACCAGGAGAAACAGAAAGTGATGATGGACCAAAAACCATTGCATCCTTCCAGGTTAAATCAAGTGACATATGCTTTTTCTTAAGGGCGAGTTACTGCTTCAGTAGAAAAGATGTATCACTAATCATTTATTAGCTCTACAATTATTCTAAAAAAATATTATTAGTGGATTGTTCCACAGTGCCATTGCAAAGTCAGAGGAATGCTATTCTATTTATTTTCAAAATGTATAGTTATGTGTGCCAAAAGAATTCCCTAAATTCTAATGTTTACCAATATGTTGTCATAAAGCACTCTTCTTCTCAACCTCTCCCCTCACCTGAGGCATGGTGAACCTCAGGTTAAATCATCGCTAGCCATCTTTGTCTTATGAGAGAGCAGCCATACGTTCTGGTAAGACTGTGGCAAATATGGAATTATATTGTTGAACTACTCTGGTCCATTTGTAAGTTTATCCATGAGTCATCGAGTTTTTTAATAAAAGTGGAGGGGTGTGGGGATGAGGTAGTGACAGTGACATAACATAACTACATTTGGTCCTGTATTCACTGATGCCCATGCACACTTTCCAGAAGTGGTTTAGTGGATCAGAATGGAATTAAAGCATTGTATTCTGCTCTTTCCTCCTTTGACTAGCTCCTCTCTGTCTTGGTGTTGACAACATTTGGAGTATGTTAGTTGGTGTTAATTGCCTCATTTAAGATTTTCTGTTTAATATCGATGAAATGTCAGTAGCCAGTCCAACTATGGAGTCAGCACAGCCTTCTGTCCTATACGTTGCTTTGCAATTGAGCTTTAGGAAAATGCCTTTCATGAGTGGTACTGCAACTACCAGATCAGTTGAGACCATCAAACTCAAATTTAGGATCTTGTATTATGGTCTTGATGAGCTACTGAAGTAACCTATAACAAATTATGGTGGTTACCTTTGTTTTTCACTACTCTGTAGTATTTAGACTGAAATTTCAAAAAGTAATCTTGCTTTGAATATTTGAAAAGCTTTTTGCTCCTATTCTTTAAGTCCTGAATGAATTTATGGAATTCATTTGGGAGTGGGTATTGGAAGTGCGTTAGTACAATTCTGCTGAAGGTTTTGGGGATGCTAGGCAAGTTGACAAAGAAGTGACAAATGAAATACAATGTGGGCAAGTGTGAGCTTATGCACTTGGTAGGAAGAATAGAGGCTTAGACTATTTTCTAAACAGGAAAAGTCTTTGGAAATCTGAGACGCAAAGGGACTTAGGAATCCTAGTTCAGTATTCTCTAACATGTGGGCGGCACGGTGGCACAGTGGTTAGCACTGCTGCCTCACAGCGCCAGAGACCCGGGTTCAATTCCCGCCTCAGGCGACTGACTGTGTGGAGTTTGCACGTTCTCCCCGTATCTGTGTGGGTTTCCTCCCACAGTTCAAAGATGTGCAGGTCAGGTAAATTGGCCATGCTAAATTGCCCGTAGTGTTAGGTAAGGGGTAAATACAGGGGTATGGGTGGGTTGCGCTTCGGCGGGGCAGTGTGGACTTGTTGGGCCGAAGGGCCTGTTTCCATACTGTAAGTAATCTAATCTAAAACATATAGTTTCAGTTGGTGGCTAGGAGGGCAAATGCAATGTTGCCAATCATACCAAGAGGGCAGAAAACAAGTACAGAAATATACTGCTGAGGCTGTACAAGATTTTGGTCAGACTGCAGTTTTTTTAAAATTAGAATTCCTACAGTGTGGAAACAGGCCCTTCGGTCCAACAAGTCCACACCAACCCTCCAAAAAGTAACCCACCCAGACCCATTCCCCTACTACTCAACTCTACCCCTAATTGATGCACCTAACCTACACATCCTTGAACACAACGGGCATTTTAGCATAGCAAATTCACCTAACCTACACATCTTTGGATTGTGGGAGGAAACCGGAGCACCCAGAGGAAACCCACACAGACACGAGGAGAATGTGCAAACTCCAAACAGACAGTCGCCCAAGGTGGGAACGAACCCAAGTTCCTGGTACTGTGTGGCAGCAATGCTAACCACTGAGCCACCATGCTGCTCCTGGCCATGTACCTGAAGAAAGATGTGCTGGCCCAGAAGAGGTTTACCAGAACGATCCTGGCATGAAAGGCTTGCCATATGAAGAGCAATTGAAAACTCCCAATTTATACTTGGTGGAGTTTCGAAAGATGAGAAGGGATCTTATTGAAACTTACAGGATACTGAAAGGCTTGGATAGAGTGTAGGTGGAGAAGATCTTTCCACTAATATGAGAGAAATGGACCCAGGGACACAGCCTTAGAATGAAGAGTCGATCCTTTAGAACTGAGATGAGGAAGAATGTTTTGATTCAGAGGGTTGTGAATGTGTGGAACTCATTGCTTCAGAAGGCTATTACAGAAATATGGCAAAGGGAGGGACAAGACTGGTAGCTTAATGTGCCAGGGTGCTTTAGGTGGGACAGAGGTGGTGGAAAGAGGGGAGGGGGAATTGCATTTTGATTAAGGCAAGTATCACAGCAGTAGTCAGGTATGAAATAACTGAAGGATCATCCAGTGAATCTTTGTGGGTGGAGCTAAGAAATAAGAAGGGGATGGTGATGTTTTTTGGGATTATACTATAGTCCCCCAAATAGTCAACGGGAATTACATGAACAAGTATCCTGGGAGACTGGGGAGACTTGCAGGAGCAATAAGGTTGTCATAGTAGGGGATTTTAATTTTTGTAACATAGACTGGGACTGCCAGAGCGTTAAGGACTTAGAAGGGGTGGAATTTGTTAAGTGCATTCAGGAAAGTTTCCTCAAGCAGTACATAGAGGGTCCTACTTGGGAAAGGGCAAATCTCAACCTATTCTTGGGAATTAGGACAGAACAGATGATGGAGATGACAGTGGGGGAGCACTTTGGGACCAGTGACTACAGTTCTGTTATTTTTAAAATAGTTATGGAGAAGGACAAAACTGGTCCACAAGTTCAAGTTCTAAACTGGGGCAAGGCAAATTTTGATGGAATGAGACAGGAGCTTGTCAGGGTTGATTGGACTGGTTTATTTACAGGCAAAGGGACCTCTGGAAAATGAGAAGCCTTTAAAAGTGAGATAGCTAGAGTTCAAGGTCTATATGTTCTTGTGAGGGTGAAGGGCAAAATTGGCAGGAATAGGGTTCCCTGGATGACCAGAAAAAAGGAGGAGGTTTGGCTCAGGTATAAGCAGCTGGGATCAAGGGAATCCCTGGAGGTATACAGGAGTTTACTGAAGAAGGAAATCAGGAGGGTGAAAAGGGGGCATGTGATAACTTTGGCTGAGAAGATTAGAGTGAATCCATAGAGATTCTTGAAGTTTTTAAAGGATAAAGAATAATTAGAGTGAGAATAGAGCCCCTCAAGGACCAAAGTGGACATGTATGTGAAGAAATGTGTAAGGTTCTCAATGAATATTTCTCCTTTGTGTTTCCCATGGAAAAAGACATGAAGATTTGGGAACTTGGGGAAGTTAGTGGTGATATCTTGGGGACAGTCCATTTCACAATAGAGGAAGTGTTGGATGTATTAGAATGTATGAAGGTGGATAAATCTCCTGGTCCTGACCTGATATATCCAAGAACACTGCTAGAGGCGAGAGAAGAAATTGTGGGGACCTTCTGTGATATATTTGCATCATTGTTAGTCACGGGTGAGGTCCCAGAAGACTGAAGGGTAGGGAATGCTGTGCCATTATTCAAGAAGGGCTGCAAAGAAAAGCCTGGGAACTATAGACTAGTAACCTAACATCTGTGGGAGATAGGTTACTTGAGAAGATTCTGAGGGATATGATATATATGTATTTGGAAAGACAGGGTTTTATTCGGAGTAATCAGCATGGCTTTGTGAGTGGGAGATCTTACCTCACAAATTTGTTAGAGTGCTTTGGTGAAGTGACCAAGAAGGTTGATATGGGCAGGGCAGTAGATATAGTCTATATGGATTTCAGTAAGGCCTTTGATAAGGTTTCACACAATAGGCTGCTCTGGGAGGTTAAATCGCATGGAATCCAGGACAAGTTGGCAAATTAGATACACAATTGGCTTGATGGTAAGAAGCAGATGGTAATAGTGGAAGGATGCTTGTCAGGCTGGAGGCCTGTGATTAGTGGAGTGCCTTGGTGCTGAGCCCATTACTGTTTGTTATGTATATCAATGATTTGGATGAGAATGTACAAGGCATGATTAGTAAATTTGCCAATGACACTAAAATAGGCGGTATCGTGGACGGCTAGGAAGGTTATCAGAAATTGCAGCAGGACATTGATCAGCTGAGGAAGTTGGCTGAGAAATGGCAAATGGAGTTTAATATAGAAAAGTGTGAGATCTTGCATTTTGAAAAATCAAATCAAAGTAGGAGTTTCAAGGTGAATGTTAGGGCTTTAAGGAGTGTAGTAGAACAGAGGATCTTGGATTTCAGATTCATAATTCTCTGAAAGTGGAGTTACAGGTAGACAGGGCAGTGACGAGGGCTTTTGGCACACTGGCCTTCATCTGTCAGAGCATTGAGCATAGAAGTTAGGAAGTTATGTTGCAGTTATACAGGATATTAGCGAGGCCACACTTGGAATATTGTGTTGAGTTTTGGTCACCTTGTTATAGGAAGGATGTTTTTAAACTGGAAAGAGTGTAGAAGAACTTTACAAGGATGCTGCCTGGTCCGAACGATCTGAGTTACAGGGAGAGGATGGACAAGCTAGGACTTTTTTCTTTCAAGCATAGGAGACTGAGCAGGGTGAGGACCTTATAGAGGTGTATAAGATCATGAGAGGCATGGATAGGGTGAATACATGCAGTCTTTTTTCCAGGTTTGGGGAATCGAGGCTTAGAGGGCATCAGTTTAAGGTTAGAGGGGAAAGAGTAAAAGGGAACCAGAGGGGCAACTTTTTTAAACAGAGGGTGGGATGCATGTGGACTGAGCTTCCAGCAGACATGGTTGAGGTGAGTACATGAACAACATTTAAAAGGTAAATGGACAAATACATGGCTGGAATGGTTAGAAGGATATGGGCCAAGTGCAGGGAAATGGGGTTAGTGTGTACAGACATTTTGGTCAGCACGGTCCTGTTTGGGCCAAAGGGCCTGTCTCCGTGCTAAAAGACTCTATGACATCCACTGGCTCTCCTCTATCTAACTTGATCGTTACCTCCTCAAAGAACTTTAACAGATTTCTCAAGTATGACCTCCCCTTAACAAAGAATTGCTAATTCAGTCCTATGTTACCATGCACTTTGAAGTACTCCCCAGTTCATCCTTAATAATGGAATCTAAAATCTTACCAAAGAGTAAGATCAGGCTAACTGGCCTATGCACAGTTTCCTGTCTTCTGCACCAACCCCACCCCCCCACCACAAACAGGGATCTAACATTACCATTTTCCAGTCCCATATGACCCTCCCTGACTCCAGCAATTCCTGAAGGCTCACCACCAATGCCTCTATAATCTCCTCAACTATCTCCTTCAAACTCTAGGATGTCGTCCACTCGAGGGGGTTGACACGGTGGCTCAGTGGTTAGCACAGCCGCCTCACAGCGCCAGGGACCCGGATTCAATTCCAGCCTTGGGCAACTGTCTGTGAGGAGTTTGCACATTCTCCCTGTGTCTGCGTGGGTTTTCTCCGGGTGCTCTGGTTTTCTCCCACAGTCCAAAGATGTACAGTTCAGGTGGATTGGCCATGCTAAATTGCCCATAGTGTTCAGGGATGTGTAGCTTTGGTGCATTAGTCAGGGATAAATGTAGAGTAATGGGGATTGGATTTGGGTGGGATACTCTTCAGAGGGTTGGTGTGGACTTGCTGGGCTGAAGGGCCTGTTTCCAAACTGTAGGGATTCTAAGATTTGGTCCAAGTGATTTATCCACCTTCAAGCTTTTTAGTTTCCCCAGTGATTTCTCCTTAGTGATGACCACAAAACTCACACTGGCTTCCTGACTATCTTGAAGTTCTGGGATGTTGCTGGTGTCTTCAACTGTGAAAATTGATGTAAAGTACCTATTCAGTTCCTCTGCCATTTCTTTGTTCCACATTACTACTTTTCCAGCCTTACTTTGCATTAGTCCAATGTCTAACCCTCCCTATAAAGCCTTAAGTAATGCATGTTAGCTTTTAGTCAAGCTCTCTTGATTTTGGCTCCTGCTGAAGCATTCATCCAAACAACAACATGGTCAGCATTGGCTGAATGTGGCAATGTTAATTAATACAGGCAAGGTTTGTGAAGGTTTGTAACTCAGGTTGAGGTTTAGGGTGTAGGGGTTTGCTCGCTGAGCTGTAGATTTGATACCCAGACGTTTCATTATCTGGCTAGGTAACATCATCAGTGGCGACCTCCAAGTGAAGCGAAGCTGTTGTCTCCTGCTTTCTATTTATATCTTTCTCCTGGATGGGGTTCCTGGGGTTTGCAGTGATGTCATTTCCTGTTCTTTTTCTGAGGGGCTGATAGATGGCATCTAGATCTATGTGTTTGTTTATGGCGTTGTGGTTGGTGTGCCAGGCCTCTAGGAATTCTCTGGCATGTCTTTGCTTAGCCTGTCCCAGGATAGATGTGTTGTCCCAGTCGAAATGGTGGTTTTTTTCATCCGTGTGTAGGGCTACGAGGGAGAGAGGGTCATGTCTTTTTGTGGCTAGCTGGTGTTCGTGTATCCTGGTGGCTAACTTTCTTCCTGTTTGTCCTACGTAGTGTTTGTGGCAGTCCTTGCATGGAATTTTGTAGATGACTTTGGTTTTGTCCACGGTTTGTACTGGATCTTTTAAGTTTGTTAGTTTTTGTTTGAGAGTGTTGGTGGGTTTGTGTGCTACTAGGATTCAAGGAGTCTTAGTAGTCCTTGCTTTTGGAGTTTTCAAATTTGCCAGAGAGTATTAAATAAGATCTGAGGAAATAATTTCTGAGGAAGGATCACCCCACTTGAAATGTTAACTCTGATTTCTTTCCACAGATGCTGCTCGACCTGCAGGGTTTTTCCAGCACTCTCTATTTTTGTTTAAGGTTAAATAAGAGTTCACTGACCATGCAAAGCAGGCTAAAGAATTAATCTGTAATGAATTTGCAAAGAGTTATAGGTCAGATGGATGATTGACCTGAAGGTAATAGATGGAAGATAATGTAGGGAAGTATGAAATTTTGATAGGACAAATGGAAAGCAGGTTTTTTTTAAAAAAAGTGAGGCACAAGAGTATGTGGGAATCCTTGTACATAATTCAAGGGAAGCTTATTGTGTCAATACAATCAATGGTACATTGGCCTTTATTGCTAAGAGTTTGGAATATGAAAGTAAGAAAGTCTTGCTGTAATTATGTAAGGCTTTGGTGAGACTGCAGATGGAGTATTATATAATGTTTTGCTTTCCTGCAGAAAAACAAATGTGCTTACCTTACTGAGGGGGGTGGCTGTGAAGGTACAGCAGTAGTTTATGAGACTGGTAGATTGAATGGAGAGCTGTATTGTATATGAGAACGAGCAGAACAATCTTATATTATTGAGAGTTTAGAAGGATCAGAGATGGTCTTGCAGAAATAAATGTACCAAGCAAAGATTGGATGCTGAAGTAGGTAGTAGATGGAGAGAATGCTGTTCAATTGGAGGATTGTAAAGTTTTGGAATTCTCAACTGCAGTAGCTGTGGATGCTCATTGAGCAGATTCAAGGCCAAAATGTTTTGTTTGAAGGAAATTAAGGAACTGTATGGCATAAGGCAGATAAAAGGAATCGGTGTAAAAGTTGAGCCATGATCATACTTAATGACAGAGCAGGTTCAAAGGGAATATGGCCCACTCCTGCTTATATTTCTTGTGTTCTTAAGTCAGACTGAAAGTGAAATAGTATTATAGATGGCAAAATCAACATATATTTGAGAAACTGGAGATTTGTTCTGAGACCTCGCCCAGATATTGTAAAGGATACAATAGTTATGGTTGTAAGGTGCCCAGTTGCTATGCATTCTTCTTCCCATCTGCTATACAATGTAATTATGTTTGAAAAAAAGTTGCATGAAACTTGCAGTGTAGGAAAGATTCCTTTTCATAAACTGCTGCCAGCTTGAATTAATACACAGTGAAAAATGTTACTAATTATTATTTGTCCTCTCTGGACTGTTTTTATATTGTAACAACTAATGAGACTATTTTACTCCTCCTCCTCCTCTCTTCATATCTTATAGAAATTGAGCAACATTGACAAATCTGAGACTGAAGTAAGTTTGTCTTAAATTGTATGTTTAATTATAATGTTTATAATGATATCTAGTAGAGGATGTGAAAAGGCTTGCCAGGATCGATGTAATGTCTACTTTACACAATGTGTAATATCTTGGTGATTGCCTAGCTGATATGCTACCAAGGTGCGTGTTCCACTGCATGAGTCAAGATTAGAGTGGTGCTGGAAGAGCACAGCAGGTCAGGCAATATCTGGGGAGCAGGAAAAATCGATGTTTTGGACAAAAGCCCTTCATCAGGAATGGTTTCCTGACCTGCTGGGCTTTTCCAGCACCACTCTAATCTTGATTTTAATCGTCAGCATCTGCAGTACCCACTTCTGCCTAGTTCCACTGCATGAGGTGAGTGAGCAGTAGGATGTCTTGTTTGGCACTATAAAATACCTCCCTGGATCACAGTAGTGATGACACTGAATGGTGTCGACAGTACCTCCATGAACAGTGCAGCATAAGAGGTACAGTTTGAGATATCTGACAATGTTAAAACTCACAAACGTTATCATATACCCAATATATTCCACAGTATATTACCTATGAGTTAGCTTGGGATTGATTGGGTCTTTCTGTAAGGCTGTTAGAAAGGCCAAGCTGCCAAATAAATGTGAGAGGGGAGGGGAGCTCAGGAAGTGGGGCTGCTGGATGAGTGATTGAGGGAGAAGTTTGGGAAGAGGGGTTGCTGAGTGAGAGAGTGGTGGAATGTAAGATTGGGAAGGGGGCATTTCTTTGCAGGTGAGGGTGAGTGATTTGCGTTTCTGTGTGGGGTGAGGTGGGGTTGAGTGAAAGGCAGGTAGAGAGAGGCTTGACTGAGTTTTCTGTCGACAGGGAATATGAAAAGCCTGGCTGAAACCTGTATGAAGAAATAAAATATTAGCATTTTTAAAAATTATCTTAAAAGCCCAGATTTTCATATTTAAATGATGTAATTATATATTGACCTAAAATAGTCATTTACAGTAATGAGGCCATTTTGCCCACTAAGTTCATGCCAAATTGCCATGGAGCAGTCAGTCCTCTGAATACTCATCCCAGTACATTTATCTCCCTCAAAGTGGCCATCCACTTTCATTTTCAAATCATTAATTGTTTCCATTTCTCTCACCCTTGTCATTACTACTTGCTGCATATAAAAATACACATTTTCACATTCTACCTGTGCAAAGTTTAATAATTATACTATGCTATCTTGGAGAAAGTGAGGATTGCAGATGCTGGACATCAGAACTGAAAAATATGTTGCTGGAAAAGCGCAGCAGGTCAGACAGCATACAAGGAGCAGGAGAATTGATGTTTCAGGCATAAGCCTTTCTACTATACTATCTTGTTGAGTTTTTTCGCTCTTGGTATCAGGGAATTTTACATGCACAACTGCATTGAATGCTAACCTACTGATGTCATTTCAATGATTTATACAAATGCATTTTTCCAGAATCTTGATAGCGATAGATGGTAAACCAAGAAGAAACAATTATTTCCAATCACTTGAAGCCTAATAACTACACACTTCTGAGTGGCCTAAAGGACTTGTATTTGACTGCAGATCATAAAATGTGTTTTATTTACTTGATTCTGTGTTACAAAAATATCTAACACCTTTTGTTTTGAGCCACTCTCAGCCCTCGATAGCATTTTTTTCCACTGTATCTTATGCATAGCCATGGCACATGGTACAGATTCTGTAACATGATACCCATCAGGCACTCAAATGGGCCTGTCCTGTTTCCCTTGGCTCTGTTGTAGACCTCGTAGTACTTCTTGTGCATTTCAACCCACCAATGTAAGTCTCCATTCACCTCTTCACAAGAAGGGAATGTACATGTTATATGGTGGGTTCATGCTGAAGGTAAACCATATAACATGTCTATTTCCTTTGCAATGGAACCATTCCCTCTGTAATATACTGATTCTCTCTTCTACATTCACATTATCTCATTGTCCTTTCTCTGGCTGTTCCCCATGTAAGTCTTCATTCACCTCTTCACTCATTCCATGTGCATTTTCTTCATGAGAAAGTAACTTCAAACAAGTGTACTGCATCCATTGCTCATAATGATCTTCTCTGAACCGGGAAGACCAAATGCAGATCTGCAGATTTGTCAAACATTAGCATCTATCTACAAATGTACCCGAGTTCCTCATTCTTTAAGGTCTCCATCTCACTCCATTCTGTTCTCTGGTCTTATAAACATTTCCAGTGGAGTCCATGCAAGCTGAAGGAAGAGAATCGGATCATTTTATTAAGCATTTCTCCCCTACTGTATTGACTTGAATTATTTCAAATCTAAACTTCTTTTACACAATGGAGTATGGGGAACGCAGTGTAGCTCAATCAACACTTTGGGCTAGAGAGAAAGGATTAGATTAGATTAGATTAGATTACATTACATTACATTACAGTGTGGAAACAGGCCCTTCGGCCCAACAAGTCCACACCGACCCGCCGAAGCGAAACCCACCCATACCCCTACATTTACCCCTTACCTAACACTACTGGCAATTTAGCATGGCCAATTCACCTGACCCTGCACATCTTT
Source organism: Chiloscyllium plagiosum (assembly GCF_004010195.1). Taxonomy (NCBI): domain Eukaryota; kingdom Metazoa; phylum Chordata; class Chondrichthyes; order Orectolobiformes; family Hemiscylliidae; genus Chiloscyllium; species Chiloscyllium plagiosum. Next base: position 65,139,377 of record NC_057720.1, read on the forward strand.
TGTACTGTGGGAGGAAACCGGAGCACCCGGAGGAAACCCACGCAGACACGGGGAGAATGTGCAAACTCCACACAGTCAGTCGCCTGAGGCGGGAATTGAACCCGGGTCTCAGGCGCTGTGAGGCAGCAGTGCTAACCGTGCCGCCCACATGATCATGGTGATCATGAATTTGGTTACTAATCTGGTGAAGCAGGCTCCACATCTGTTTTTGTCTCTTGCACTTGACTGGATTCTATTCCATATTGCCAGCTTTACCCGATTCCATTTCGTTTCTCTCCACTATCATTTCTATGCTTAAATTTCTTTGTGGATAGGGTCAACCTCTTCCTTGTCCTCAGCCTTGCTATTATGATAGCTCTACCCTCTGTAGAGCTTTACAGCATGGAAAGATGCCTTGGGCTCAATCTGTCCATGTCAATCAACAAGACCCTAACTCTCTAATCCCACTTTCCAGCATGTGTCTTGTAGCCTTTTATGCTATGACATTACATACCATCCTTTCAGGCAGTAAATTCAAATTAACCCCCACCTTTGGGTGAAAAAACCTTTTCCTCAAATCTTGTTTAAACCTCCTGCCCCTTACCTTAAACCTGTTAGCTCCCTTTCTAAGGGGTAAAAACAATGACTGCAGATGCTGGAAACCAGATTCTGGATTAGAGTGGTGCTGGAATGAACTGCTGTGCTTTTCCAGCACCACTCTAATCCAGCTCCCTTTCTAAGTGTTAATTACTTTATTAAGTACTAAGTCTCTTCTACCCTACCTTTTCCCTGCCCCTCATAATTTTGTATAACTCAATCAGGTCGGTGTCACCTCTAAGGGAAACAACCCCAGCCTTTCTACTGTCTCTTCGTAGCTAATATGCTGCATCCTAGACAAATTCTGGTGAATCTCCTCTGCACCCTCTCCAGTACAATCACATCCTCCCTACTGTGCAGTAACCAAAACACTGTGGGATTTTCCTGAGTACATTCCTGTCTCTCTTGTTCTGACTGGTGGTCAACCATTCCTTTTCTGACTGCATTTCATTCAGCTGCAGGGTAATATTGTCTAAATACATGTAATTGATGTGTAACCCAGCATTGTGGATGTATTGCTGTGCCTCCAAGTGGCACTCGTTCTCTAAAACACAGTGCTCTTGCTGGCCAAACCAGTTGCACTTCCTGCAATTGTGATCATCCAGATTGTCAGGAGTGTGTAAGATTTCCGACATTCTGCAACACACAGGACTGAGGATCTTGCCATACCTCTGATAATTTAGTTCCATTCTAAATTTAAGCCAAGTAGAAAATTGTTTGTTTCTTTTTTTTTAACAAATAGCTAGAACTCCTACCTTTCCTTAGTGCAGCTTTAAATAGTGAAAAGTCAGTTACCTATTACCTATCAGTCACCTCTCTGCTTTGTGCTGACATCATTTTTGTCAGCCATTTTAAATTCTGGCAGGGTTGCACTCATGATTAGCTGCTACTCTGACTAGCTTGACCCCAGCCTCAACCCTTTGGCTTTATTAAGTTGTGCTGCTGCTGGTGTTCCAACACGTTCACTCTGCTCAGTTCTCACTGCTGCTCCACTTGACTCTGTCTGGGCCTTGATCCTTCAGTTTTTCTTTAGATGCTCCAATGCTGCTGTTCACCCATGGTTCACTCCATTCCTACTCCTGCTCTGACCGGCTCCATTGCATGATAATCTCTAAATAGAATATAGAACATTACAGCGCAATACAGGCCCTTCGGCCCTCGACGTTGCGCCGACCTGTGAAACCAATCTGAAGCCCATCTATGCTACACTCTTCCATTATGATCAATATGTTAATCCAATGACCATTTAAATACCCTTAAAGTTGGAGTCTTCTACTGGTTCAGGCAGGACGTTCCATATCCTTACTACTCTATGAGTAAAGAACCTACCTCCGACATCAGTCCTATATCTATCACACCTTAATTTCAAGCTATGTCCCCTCGGACTAGCCATCATCATTCATGGAAAAAGGCTCTTACTGTCCATCCAATTTAATCCTCTGATCATCTTGTATGTCACAATAAGTCACCTCTCAACCTTCTTCTCTGTAATGAAAACAGCCTCAAGTCCCTCAGCCATTCCCCATAAGACCTAAATAGGACACCTTTTCTCCATTTATGCATTATTATCCTGCTGCCCCTGCAAGGTAAAAGGGGAAGGTTGTTACTGCACTGTTGTCCTCCATGGCCAATGGCATCCACTCCAGTTCATTGCAGAGATTATATTTCAATGCTGACAGGTCCTTAACAGCAAAATGACTCAGAACCATTCTAAGTACCCTTAAAGTGTGCTATAACTCTTCAGTTGGTATGTCTGACGCAGTGGTGGTTGCTATGGTGAGATTAAGACATGCATAAGCTTGGATCTGCTGGCCTGTGTTCCTGTCACCCACTGCTAATAATTGACAAATTTGTCTCTGTATCAATTAAAAGGTCACTCAGTCAAAATCTGGGCTCATTTCTGTTTTGCTTCTAGAAATGGGATTCGCAAATAATCTCAACGTCCATTCTCTGCTGACATGCTTTTTGTATGTCGCTCAGCTGGGTTGCGTTTTTCATTTAAATGCTTTATAGGCATGCCGTTATTCTATTCCAGACATTCCCATGCATTATTTAATCCATCACCATCTCTTTCAATTATTCCTTCACACAGGGTATGGGTATTGGTAACTAGACCAGCATTTATTGTCTGTCCATGATTGAAGGTGTTGGTGAGCTGCTTTCTTGAACCACTGCAGTCCATGTGGTGTGGTACACTCACATGCACTTATGGAGAGAGTTCCAGGATTTTGACCCAGCCACAGGAATGGTTATAAAGTTCCAAGTCAGGATGTTGTGCAGTTTGCAGGGAAACTTGAAGATTGTGGTGCTCCCTTAGGTCATAAAGGTCACATGTTTGGAAACTTTATAAACACTGTTCAACCGTAAATTTTCTGCATTCCTTTGAAAGGTCTAAACGTAGAAATGTAACTTGTCTGTTCTTTCTCCCAGATACTGACAAACCTATTATTTATTGTCTGCAATTTTTCTTTATGTTTTCAGATTCAGATTTTGTTTTATGTTTGTATTAACTCTGTGGGCAGGTTTAGCTTTCTTTGATCACCGTTATATCATTCATATGCTTCTACAATATAAATTGGGGTAGGCAAAGCAATTTTATTTTTCAAAAATGAATAGTGTTTGGATTAGTTTGTAGTTGATTACTTGCTTTCTAGTGAAATTTTAGGTGCAATTGGTTTTCTTGAAAAATATTTTATGGTTTAGCCACATTTATTTGTGGTTATTTTCTCGTTATCCAGTGAATTGCGACATGTTCTTTGATAGGTGCTTTTAATCAGCCTGTTTGGATAAGTTAGAATATGTGTTTGGGGAATATGGTAGTTGAACCTGGACCTCCATCCAGAGACACTACCACTGCACCACAAGAACCCTCTGGTGTTTTTTTCCTCTGCATTTTAGCAATGGAGCGTTTAAGTCAGGCATCATAAGTAATTGAAAAGGAAGCGGCTTTCTGAAACAATCAGAATCAGATGAGATGGCAGTGAAGTGTCATACTTTTTGAAAGTTTAATATAGATAAGAGTTTAAATTATATAGATCAGTTAGCTACCTGGCATTGCACTGTAGAAAGGAAATTGTTTTATGCATAACTTGAATTCATATAACAAATGTTTCCTGGAGAACTGTTGTTGAATTATGTCTGTTGTTCTGTGTCCCTCGTTGCTATATATTTGACAGTGACAGTTAATGAGAATGCTGTGTAATTAACCATTCTACTTTTCCTTGTATCAGATGCCAGGTGTTCACATTGTCAGTGATACCAGTGTGACTGAAGAAAGCTTATCATTGTCAAAATCAAGAAGTCCACAAGAAACTGAAGGAACAAAAGATGTTGAGGTTTTATAAAATCTTAAACATTTTCTTTCAGATATCATTATGTCTTAGATAATTCTGCAAAAATGCAGCTCCATAGTACCCACATTTTAGCTGGCTACATTGCCAGTTTGTGCGTAAATGATGTTGGTGCATTCTGTGCACAGATCCAGTGCAATTCATGGCAGTAGCCATTGTGGTGAGGACTGTAGCATTATTGTTCGAGCGCTTACCTGCAAAGTAGTGAGACTTATTTTACATCATGTACTTTTTTGACCCAAATGTTCCAGCAAATGCCCTGTCTTAAAAGCACACAGCATAAAATGCGTTCAGCACCAGGAAGGAAATCCCCCATGTGCTATTTGAAGCAATCGTCAACTAATTTAAGCTAATTGCTAATTGACTTCTATTGAGGTTGCTGTGTTTGTGAAAGTGCTATAAGGTTTTTTTAAACATAAATTTGAAGCCTGAGGGGAATAATGTTGCATGTGATGAGGGCTTTGGTTGTGACCAGTTTGTCAGAGGGCCTTGTGCAGAGATTGAAACCTGTACTGTTGAGCATAAAAGTGGTGACCAGCTTTATCAGGACATTTGTGAACACAACCGTGATGCAGTGTTTGGTGACCAATGTCTCAGCTTCCATTGTGGCACAAGCAGATTCCACCAAATGCCGAGAAGGTCATACTTCCCAGTAGTCTCGTCAACTAAAGCATTGTTTTAGACTACTGTTTTTATTTGTGTAGCAAAACACCTTCCATTGTATGCCTGTTGTACACAAATATGTATACATGGGTTTTATTCTGGAATCATCAGCATATAATTAGCTGATGTCTCTAATTGTTCAGCGACCAACCTTTTGTTTGCTGTGGTAACTTCAATGCACCTAGCACAGTGCAGAAGGAAGGCATCGAGGCCACTGTAAAAGCACTTGAATTGAGCTGCATGAATCTCTGGCTTTGGCTGCACATATATTGGGGTAGTAGAATCCCTTTCAGTTACAGTATGGAGTTGCGTGAATGGGGGTGTGTAAGTGTGTTGTATATTTGATACCTGGAATACTTGAAAGGCTGTGCAGTCAATCCATCTGCTTCTGTCTGACAAGAGAGAATGAAATGTAGTTAAAAATTTCAATGATTAGGCAGGTTCAGTGGAAGGCAAACTGAGATGTTGCAAAAATCCCCCAGTTCTTCCTCAAAGAAGCTAAATACAAAATACAGAGGAACCTCGATTATCCGGCATTCGATTATCCGAATTTCAGATTATCTGGCAAGATCGCAAGGTCCTGATGCTTGGCTAAATTATGTTATCTGGCATTTGATTATCTGGCATTCCATTAACTGAACGAAATACTCCCCACCCATGTCCTTTGGATAATCGAGGTTCCACTGTACTTCTGACCAAGATCACATCCAAAGTCACTGGCAATACTGTCACTGAGTTTGCAGGTACAATTACAGCAGGTAGCATATTTCACTGAGAATGTCCTTACTGAAGTGTAAATGTCATGTGCATTATTCCTTAATGAGGTTTAGCTCCCTGAAAAAATTGGGTAGATGTGGCCTCCTGCGAAAAGCCCTTCAATCCCCTCTTCTCCCTCTTCCCTCTCCCAAAAACCTGCCTTGGTCTACACGACCTTTGTTCATTCTTAAAACTTGCTGTATTTCATGAAGAATGGTAACTATTACACCTATTTCTGTGAGCAACTGGCAATTTTAATCTACTATACATCTGAATTAAAGCAACAGATAGCATTAAAAATCTTCAGCAACTAAACTGCAGGCATTAAATGGTTCACTTAAAAACATGGGTGGTGTTAGTGGATCCTTCTTGGTGCTGAATAGGTTTGCATTGTGCAAAATTAAGTTAAGCTGCAGTGTTGATCAAAATGACACAGCTGATACTAAATCAGCATTGTGTGTTTAATGTAGTTATGAAACTGCCTGCTCTGCATACATCTTGTAGCCATGTGCTGTTTGCATGCTGACATCCTCACCAATGTGATGCTCGACACAATTCACCCCAGAAGTATGCATAAGAGGTGCAAGTGTCACTTTGGAAACTAAACAGCATCCGTAGTGCACAATAAAAGGTGCTACCAATCGGAAGTTCATGTCACTAACCTATTTCATATGTCTCATCCGTTTAATTAGCACATAAAGAAAGGTTTAGGACAAAAAACTCTTGAGTTCTAACAATTGAATCATTTTGTGTAGGATCAAAGTCCTGGAATGGTTGAAAGTCAATTAGGACATAGTTATGAAAAATCCATCCTGAAATTTATCGGTGATGATACTAACATCCATGAAAGAGACCTGAAAGAAACTCCTGTTCCTCTGTTAAAGGTCAGAACTTAAATATTACTATTCACACTGATCATGTTTGTAAAAAAGCTTAAAGCAGAACTAAGCTGTGTATACTAAGGAGGTTTTAGTTTCCTCTTTGAGCCAATCGCAGCCAGAATTATGTGGTGCAATTTATATTAACGTCCATAAGTTAATAACAGGAGTAGGGCATTCAACCCTCCAGTTTGTTCCAACTTTCATTTTGATCCTGCTGATCTGTATCTTAAAGTAAGAGCAGAAGTAGGCCATTCAGCCCATTGAGTCTGCCCTGCCAGTCATTATGTTTGCGACTGAATGCCTTCTACACAGCCAATCTCCATATTACTGTGTACCACTGGAAAACAGAAATCTGTCAATTTCTACCATAAACATACTCACCACTGAATCTCCATAGCCCTCTGTGGTAGAGCACTCCAAAGGTTCACAATCCTAACAGTAAAAAAAACTCTCCTCGTCTTGGACCCAAGTGGTATCCCCTGATTCTAGACTCCAAAACCGGGGTAACATCTTACCAGTCTATTCCTTTAAGTATTTTGTAAGTTTGAATGAAATTACCTCTCATTCATTGAAACTCTACAGAACATGGACTCACTTTGCCCAGTCTCTCTTCATAGGATAGTGCCTCTAACCAGGAACAAGTCTAGTGAATCTTTGTTGCATTCCGTCTATGGTAATGACATAAGGAGACTAAAGTCTGCACACTACTCCAGATGCAGTCTAACCCAGCTCCTATATGGTTAAAGAAAGTCCATATGCTTGGTCAGTTTTCTCAGTTGGCTGGGTGGCTGGTTTGTGTTGCAAAATGATGCCAACAATGTGAGTTCATTTCCCACACTGGCCGAGATTATCATGAATATCCTATCTTCCCAACCTCATCCTTCACCTGAAGCTTGGTAACCCTTGAGTTAAACTCACCTACAGTTGTCTGTCTTTCTAATGAAAAAGCAGCCCTGTGATTATCTGGGCCTATGGCAACATTTTTTTAATATGCTTGCCTTGATTCTGTGATTCTCCCATACTTGACTAATAAAGACTAGCGAAAATAAAATCAGTCTTTTCTTGATTGCGTGCAGGCTGTGAAGAGAGTCAGACTTCACTTCATGTTGTACAAAAATGTACCTACCTAATATTGGTCTAATACTTTATGTTTAACTTTCAATGTCTTTAAGGTATCTCCTATGTGTCTAATACTGTAGTTTGATTTCAGGTTGGTATTGAAGCTGTTGTTCCTAAAAACCCCAAGTCAAAGAAGGCATTTGAGGCACTAACTGCTATGGGAATATTACAGCAGCAACTTGTGTGAGTAGCTGAGTACAATTGTCTTGAATTCATCTTGATTCTGAACTGAATTAATTTTCACGTGCTGCATTGTTTAACCAATTATTTCAGATGGAATGTCACAAAAGTGTAATCACAGGCAATGTTTAACTCAAGCAAATTGGCATAAATTTGTAGGTGATGGGGTTCTGGTGCCAGATCTAGAAGTAGGCAGCATTGTATAAGGCAGAAGCAGCTGAGTGAACAAATTACATGTTGGGCAGCCAATTAATGAAGCAGAGTTGCAAGGCCCATTCAATCAACTGATTTTTGGGGGTAGTAGGAAGGAAAGCAGAAATTACAAGTGTTGCTGCCATTTTTAAGCATCACCCAGACCTACGTGGACGTTTTATTCTCAAACTATTCTCTTACTGCAGTTGAGATGAGTTATTGTGCAAACTCAGAACATTAGCTTTCAGCTTCAAGCCAGAAAAGGTGTGAGGGATGTGACGAAATGTGCCTTTAAGAAGGATATGTTCTGTGTTGTAAACCTGATGCCAAGGTGTCTGCTCCATGGAGAGCTTTAGGGTCTTTTAAGGGAGACAAAAGAAGCATGAGTGGGTGGAATTATGCTCACACACACCCAAGCTTTTAGTTTTTGCTTTCAGTTGTTGAAGTTACTGTTTTTGGAGTTGCAGCTGCTAGGTACAGCTCTTTCTCTGCTGCAAAAAAAAAACTTGAGCTCTCTCGCTGCTTCTAGGTTCATTTTGTCGGTGTTCATTTTCCTGGGCTGGAGGAGATAGCAAGGGAGAGAAATGTCTTTTGCTGAATTTGCCTTTGCCAAGGGTGTATTTATGGGATGCTGCTATACTGGAACATTTGATGAACAGTAATAAAGTATTATTTTACTAAGTCTTTTTGTAGAGTTAAGGTTATTCTTTTTTGTTTGTATTTTAATTGTGGTGTAAGAATAAAGTGTGTTTTGCTTAAAGCCTAGTAGTTGAACCAATTGAATCACATCTGGAACACAGTGCCTTACATTTGCCTTTAAATAAGATAGAAGTTTGGGTCTAGGCTATCCCCTTGATATATATTGGGGGTGTTTGGTGTGCTCCATAACAGGGGAGAGTTTGATACTCCAATGTTTACAACACATCCTGCAATCTAATTTTCTACGTCCTTCAGTGGAGACAGAAAGAGACAAGAAGCTGCGGAATGGTATAAACCAGATGAAGGATGGCTCCCAGTGACCTCCTTCATACAACCAGGTGAATGTAAATTGTTGATGAGCAGAGTTTTGCTATGAGGTGGACAAAATATAATGGATCTGAACAGAGAGAGATTGACTGGGTGAAAAAAGCATAGCATACAGCAGCAGTTGTACCATGGTGAACTCTGTCTTGTGGGTGTTGAGAACTTGCCTCCCAATAACAGAGTCCTCCACATTCCATGTCAGTGAATGTGTGAGAGAAACATCCATGAGGATCCACCACAAGGACTGGCAGGTAAGGAAGAGACCAGTTAATAAATGTCTGAAAAATGACATTGCACTTCTGCCAGCAAGACAGCAAGGTCAGAGAAAGTGTGAAGAATGGTGGAAGTGAGCCAAACCTGCGAATCTTGATGGCTACTTTTGAATAAAGTCTGAAATGCAATGGAAAGCAGGTTCATCCATAGTCAGGGATCTTGCCTCTAAATCACTATCTTTTAATAGTCAAGATTCTAACAGCATGGGAATCCATAGGCACTGCTCATTTAATTCACCTAATTTCTACTTAACTTGTTCAGAATGTTATTACACTCCTCTGGAATAGTTGGGGCTTGAACCCAGGCCCCATGACGCAAAGGTAGGGATACTACCACCGCACCACAAGATCCTCTGCTCATTTAATTCAAAAGACAGCATTTAATTCAAGTCAGTAGTATGTAAAGTTGAATTAATGAGCTTTTTAATGACCTGAACTACTTTTCTGCCACTTACTGCATGTGGCATTGCTGCCTTCCTGCCACCTATAAAAAATATAAGAACTAGTGCAAGAGTAAGCCACCTACTTTGCCATTCACTAAGATCATGGCTGATCTGATTCCTCCACATTTTTACTCTATGCCAATAACTGTTCACCACCACCCCCAACCTTTATTTTCAAAAATCTATGAACTACTGTCTTAAAAATAATCAATGACTTTGCTTTCACTGTCTTTATAGAAAGAATATTTCAAAGAATCATGAGAAAAAGTTTCTCCTTGTCTCTATGCTAAATGGATGATCCCTTATTTTTAAAACAGTGATTCCTAGTTTTAGATTATCCACAAGAGTAAACATGCTTTCCACATTCACCCTGTCAAGACCCCTCAGGATCTTGTATGTTTTCATCAAGTTGCCTTTTACTCTTCTTAGCAGTTGCAAACCTATCCAAACTTTCTTCATAAGACAATCCACTCATTCTAGTTATCAGTATGGTAAACTTTCTTTTGAACCGTTTCCAACACTTTTACATCCTTTTTCAAATAAGGAGGCCAATACTGTAGAGAGTACTCCAGATGCAGTCTCATCAATGCTCCCACACAGACCATCAAGAGTTGTACCTCTGGAATGGAAATTTGCTTATGTCACTCTGCTGTTTATGAAGGACGACAGATGGAAACCAAGAAATTACAGACCAAATAGGCAATAATTTGTGGTGGGGAAATGTTTGGAGTCTATATCAAGGATAGGGTAACTGACTACCTTGAAAACTTTCAATTAATCAGGTAGAGTCAGCTTGATCATGAAGAGTAGGTCATGCTTGACAAAGTTCAGTGTTTTTTGAAGACGTGACAAAGATAGTAGACAGAGGGAAATTGATAGATGTTGTTTACATGGACTTCTAGAAGGCTTTTGATAAAGTCCCAGACAAGAGACTGTTGACAAGAGACAAGTGGAAGCCCACAGAATGGAAGACGTGGATTGACAGTCAGTTGAGTAGCAGGAAGCAGAGCTAGAATAATAGGTATATACTCAAATTAGCAGGAAGTGACTTAAGGTGTCCCGTAAGGATCTGTGTTGTGGCCTCAATTATTCACAATATTTATTATCGACTTGAATAATGGTATAACAAGTCAAATATCCAAATTTGCTAAAGACACAATAATGGGTAGCACTGGCCTTGACAACAGCATAAACTTACAACAGAACTCGGACAGATTAGGTCAATGGGCAAAGTTGTGGCAGGTGGATTTTAATATAAACAAATGTGAAATTATCCATTTCGGACTGAAAATGAATAGATAAGGATTTTGTTTTTTAAGAAGGCACAAAGTTAAGTACAGTGATGTCTAGCAAGATTTGGAGCTTCAGGTGTATAGCTCTTTAAAATGCCATGAATAGGTGCAGCAAATAGTCAAGAACGCAAATGAAATCATGTCTTCATATCTAAAGGACTGGAGTATATGGATATAGAGGTTATGTTGCAGTTACAGAAAACTGTATTTAGACTCCATTTTAGAGTACTGGGAGCAGATGTGGGCCTCACACCTTGGAAAAGATGTTTTGGCTCTAATTGTGACTAATAGTTCCAATGACTTTTCCTTTTCATGTCTGTACAAATGCACATATTGATAATTATGATCATTTCACTGACATTGTCCATGGATTTCTTATGAACTTTTGCATTGCTAATTGTTTTCAATCAGAAGCCATTCAAATGCATCACCCTCTACACTGTATTCTTTTCAGTGCCTGCATATTAGTAGTAATTATGATTCACCATGCCATTAAAACTTAAGCTGAAATGGAGTGAACTAGCAACAACTTTATTTTCCATATTTTCCTCCTCCATGTGTTGTGATGTTTCTCTTGACTAATTGTAATTATGGCATAATTTGTAGAGAAGCAAGGCAACTGAGCCAACAACTTCCTGCTTTCTGTATTTCATTGTGCACGCTTAATTGCTGCCAATTACTGTTTGGCTTATATATTAATAAGCATTAGTAGCCTCATCTGTATTTCACTTCACAATCTAAGTCGCTGGGTCACACAATGTTTACTTGCACATTTTCGGCAGGGGTAACAAGGGATTGTTGGCAGGACTCATTTCCCTAAAAGAGGAATGCAGAAACCAATTTTAGCACTTAGCATAGCCTCATGGTTCAGCCAAATCAGCATACACCAAGCATATAACCTGGGGTCATTCTGGTTGTATGGTTAAGTCCCATAATCATCTGAAACATGGAGAACCAGTTGTTGGTTTAAGCAATATTGCAGGAAAGACTCCAGAATGTATTTTAAATCATTCAGTTTGAACAATATAATACTCAATTCAGACATACATTTGAATGTTATTTTATAATTCTATTTTAACCTGTCAGGTCTAATCGATGTGTCCATAGACATACATTATTTTAAATTGTTAATTTCACATGTCCACTTGATGCTTTCAGTTCTTTTTGACAATTTATTAGAAATCTTGATCCTTCATAGAGAAACAGAACAGCGTGCCATGTACGCTGAGGAACGGGCAACATTTCTGGATGAAAGTCTGCATGAGGCTTTGGATAAAATTAAGGATCTAACATTACAGTTGAAGGCAGAAGAATCAAAGGAGCAAATTCCAAAGCCAGAAAAAAGTGAGTTTACGTCCAAAGAGGAGAAGTTTCATAGCCACCATTAATATATACATATTGGTCATGGAGAACTTCGAACGATAGCTTTAATTAAGTATTTAAATCCTTCAATTAGTTAAATGAATTTAAACCATTGAAATTCAATATGTCAAAAATAGTGCACATATCTGTAGAGTAATAGACTATCTATGTAGGAAAAGTGAATGGAAGACTTTATTGCTAGAAAATGTTGCCTTCACAATATAAGGCAGAGGTACTGGTTATCTTTGTCTTTGGTATTGAAACCGATAATTCAAAGCTTACTTTTGTCAATGCAAAGTAATAATTTCTGGTCCTCTTCTCTAGTCAAAAAACATAAATGAAAGGGCCATAACACATAATATTAACCTTTTGAAATAATTAACAATAGTATCTGCTATGATTGATCAGACTTTAGGTAGGTGATGCTGTGTACTAGTACCTTCAGTTATTAAGGTTCACCGTTCATGTATGTCAGAAGATTTTTGAGCATTGGAAACTTTGTGAATAAAGACGGTTCTCAGCTAAGTAGGCAATGACAAAAGAAACCTGTATCAGAACATCATTAAAACATTCCTAATTAATCAGTGATCCTCCTAATATTCTTGTAGAAGAAAGTGGTTGAATCTTTTTTATAAAAAGAAAGTTAATTACTCGAATATAGATTAATCATCTTTCAAATTACTGAATTTGCTCAAGTGCATCCTGTTACCTTTAAAAATTAACAATTAATATGTTTGGTCCAGTCTTTGTTAATGGTTTAGTACTGCTGAACTGTTATAATGTTGTTTTCTTTTATTTCTATAATTGTAGTTAAATAAAGTGGTTACTCGTAATCTATTGAGTCTTGTGTAAACTCCTAAAAGATTTCCAAGTCCGCTTAATGCAATTGCCAGTGTCAAATTGCATTCACTAAACTGTTGGCTGAGTTTCAGTGTAGGTTTGTGTAGGACAGTTCATGAACTAAATATCCCCACACATAAACAAAAAATTTAAATTTGATTGTTCTTGTATAATTGAGAGCATTGTGTGACATGTTTGATTTTACACTTCCCATCATTCTTCAGCATTGAACAGAAGAGATTTCGACAAAGCTATTTTTCCTACCAATTAGAAGTCTTTGACAGCTGTATGCAGGTTCATTTTTTTCTTGAAACTATCTCATCCATTCAATTTCCTGACAGAATGTTCTGCATGAGAAACTGCCAGATATTCCAAAATAATCAACAATGCTCCATTTTACGTTTGGACTGCGCTACCCAGAGATGAGAAAGTTTCCTCCTGCCTCATCTGAATCCATCACCAGAGGATCCTTCAGTGATCTGAAGTATCAATCAATTTCATCTGAATCTGCCTCACAATATTCACTCCATTGCCAATTATATTTTTATCCTGTAGTTTCTTGGAGAAAATCATCATTATGTTAATAACACTAATAATCCAATGCCCTAATGATCCTGCAACTGCATTGACTGTTTCTATTTTAGTAAATTCCTAAGGCTCCCAATGAATGTGGTTTTCTAATCTCTTCTCATTTGTTAAATTTGGTGCTACATTCTTTATATCTGTATTCACTGTCAGAATCTTCCCACCTTCTATTCCTTGTCAGAATCTGGAGGTTGGGTGCTTGCCTGGCTTCTCAATCCTTCTGCTGCTGAAGTAGGGAAAGTATATCTGCACTGGTTTTTGTGGCTGGCTTGTAATCAGAAACTCAAATCTGCTAAGTAAATGAAATTGGATCCCTAATTGGTTACAGATTTTTTAGAGTTTTGCTGTCGAGTCTGAATACTTTGACAGAAAGGAGGGAAGTCGCCATCCCACAAGACAGCAGAAAGTACTCTGTTCACAATTATCTTCCTCTGTCTCCAGTTTTTCCTTCTCTGTCACTTCCTGCTCCTGCACCTCTTGTCATGAACTATCTCTTTAAGAGTCTCACTGTTCTCCGAAGTCAATGCCTCTTGAAAGCCCTATATGGAGATTGTGACAAACCACATCAATGACTTGCAGGAGAATGCATCATAGGTATATGTTACATTGTACTTTTAAAGTAGACATTCAATTCTCCTGGAGTCAGCTCAAGGAGATTCTTAGTTCCTAATGTTTTACTTCTGTTCTTTTACTTTCTCAGTCTGGGAAATTTAATCTCAGATTATGGTTACTCAGTGAGGCTTTCCTACTGTAGCATACAAATCCAGATAAATCTTCCAACCTTGATTCAACTCCTCATGAATTTGGTGTTTTACACCTGAGCATAAGCTTCAACCCATATTCCTACATAGTTCATCAAGTAGGAGCATTTTGGCTTCCAGATGCTCTGCTTTCCCAGATCCTAATAGACAAACCTTGCCTTAGAATTTTCAGAGATATCTACCCTACACTACCCTCTCAAAGGCCATGACCCTGGAAACATGAATCACAGTCTTCCACCCCAGGAGATATGCTTATTAGCTGTCCTTGAGAACCCAACTCTCTCTTTTATCTTGGACGTAAATGGACAGTGTAAAGCACCACTGTTTATAACCTGAGATTCTCAATGCTGTTCTGGGAACTTGGAGACTCGTGGTCCATTTGCTAGCATATAGGCTGCTGCCATTATCTCCAGGTATAAATACCTTGCATCTTTTTCCCAGTAATACAATCTGGGCACCTATTAATCTCTATCAATTAAACCACCCAGGCTTCCTGTCCATTGGTGTTGATTACTACAGTGCCATCAGTCTCTCTGAACAAGAGGACTTTTAAAAACTGCATAGTCAGTCAGGACACATACTATGCTGGAGGCAGAATCAGTACATGGGGAATTTGATTCAAAGTGGTAATTTGGTAAGTGGGGAAAGAGATTCTTTAAGGCAAGAAGTTAAGCTGGCTGAGTAGAGGATTCAGTAAAAGAAGAGTTATATTGAACATGAAATATTAATTCAGTTTTTTTCTCCACAGATACTGTCAGGCTATTGAGTTTTTCCAGCACTTTCTGTTTTATTCCATTTCTATCCCTGTGAATCTGCATCTGTTGTGAAATGAATATGTTTTCCAGCTTTGGCAAAGAGAGCATCAGTTACCTAGAAGACGCAGTGTGCTGTTGTTTATGAGATGTCGCTAAGGGCGACATAGCTTATTCAAGGGCATTCCTTTTGCAAATAGCAAGCCCCTGTTTGCCATGCTGTGACTGTCTAATGGGGCTAAGGAGATTGCTTACTGCAACTATGATTTCATCAACTTCCTATGAATTGATCTGAAATAGATACTTTCTGAAACCCATGTGCCCCTTGAAAATTCTGCTGTCTGATTGTCCCCCCACTGCCATACCTCTTCCTCATAATTTTTAAATTGGCTTCAGTAGGGAGGTGGGTGGGATCAGTATCCCATGTTGTCTTCCCGTATGTTGGCGGGACCAACCAGAATAGCACTCATTTATCCCCATTCTTTGCTTACTGTTCCAGCCTTGGGCGACTGTCTGTATGGAGTTTGCACATTCTCCCCGCGTTTGCGTGGGTTTCCTCCGTGTGCTCAGGCTTCCTCCCACAGTCCAAAAATGTGCAGGTTAGGTGAATTGATCATGCTAAATTGCCCATTATGTTCAGGGATGTGTAGGTTAGGTGCAGTAGTCAGGGGTAAATGTCATGTAATAGGGTAGGGGAATGGGTCTGGGTGGGTTACTCTTCAGAGTGTTGGTGTTGACTTGTTGGACCAAATGGCATGTTTCCACACTATAGGGATCCTATGAGGTTTAGCAGTATCCGTGTAAAGGTCACCCCTCAGCCTCTGATGCTCTAGGGAAAATAGCCCTAGCCTATTCAGCCTCTCCCTATAACTCAAACCCTCCAACCCTGGCAACATCCTTATAAATCTTTTCTGAACCCCTTCAAGTTTCACAACATCTTTCCTATAGCTGAAATGCACACAGTATTCCAAAAGTGGCCTAACCAATGTCCTGTACGGCAATGTGACCTCCCAACTCCTTTACTCAATGCACTGGCCAATAAAGGCAAGCATACTGAACACCTTCTTCACTATCCTACCTACCTTGGATTCCACTTTCAAGGAACTATAAACCTGCACTCCAAGGTCTCTTTGTTCAGTAACACTCCCCAGGCTCTTACCATCAAGTGTATAAGTCCTGCCCTGATTTGCCTTTCCAAACTGCAGCACCTCACATTTATCTAAATTAAGCTTCATCTGCCACTCCTCTGCCCATTGGCCCATTTGATCAAGATTCCGTTGTACTCTGAGGTAGCCTTCTTCGTTGTCTACTACACCTCCAATTTTGGTGTCATCTGCAAATTTACTAATCATAACTTCTCCGTTCAAATCCAAGTAATAGTGAAAAGCAGTGGACCCAGCAGTGATCCTTGAGGCACACCGCTGGTCACAGGCCTCCAGTCTGAAAAGCAACCCTCCACCACCACCACCACCCTCTGTCTTCTTCCTTCAAGCCAGTTCTGTATCCAAGTGGCTAGTTCTCATAGTATTCCATATTTTTCATGTCCTTTAGGAGTTCCATACTGTCCTCCTCACAGTTTACAATTCTTCCAAGTTTTATGTCACCTGCAAACTTTGGGATTGTTTCTGCACACCAAGATGCAGATCACTAATATATATCACAAAAAGCAAGGATCCAACACCAATATCTGGGAATCGGTAATATTTATCCTTACCATTCCTTATTTCATTTGGCTTTGCATTAACTATGGCTTTAAGGAGACCTGTGGAGAATGGAGAGGATATCTGATATTGCCATGTGTCAACTCCTGCGAGATGAATTTGAACAGTATATTTGTGATAATCATTCTGGTTTTCTCTTCCCCAAAAGGAGGATGTCTGGCTTCCATTTGGCAGATCAAAAGCATAAGGTCTGAGAGTGGGATTTTAATCAAATGAAAGGTGCAGTCTTTGAAATTGCATTACATAACTGCATTATATTACATTGGCACTGCAAAGCTACATGCTCAGCAATATCTGTTATTTATTATAATCTGGAATTTTTTAAGTAATTTGTTTTTGTTGGAGCTTCTCCTTTTATTATATCTTCTTCTGAATATATTGACTGCTGTGTATTGCTCCACATATACCAAAGGTCAAATTATCTTACCTGCATGTCCATTTCTAGCATAGGTACTTAAATACTTAGAGCTCAGGTATTTACTTAGGTCTTGCTGATAGAAAAATTTTTTGCGGGGACTGTGACATAATTAGAGGTGATTTGGGAGTCCTATATTGAATTGTGTATGGTAATGATGGCAGGAAAGTCAATGAGTGAAGAAGGATAGAATTTTCAAAGGTAATATGCAGTAGCTATTAAATTCATCTATAATTATGTGTTCTTTCAAGCCCTTTGTATATGGTTTAAACTTCAAAAACCTTACTGAATTTGGCGCATGGTTTCTACTTGCTCAGCCTGTTCAGCATGAACGTTTTGCCCATTGCTACATTGTATAAAACTTACAATTGCAAAGGGACATATGACGAAATAAGGTAAGACTATTATATATTGCTGATACTGAAATAAACCGGCATCACAAATCTATTGCAAAACTATTCCCCTTCATTTTAGAAAATACATTTACCATACATACAACTGTTTGCTCTTTGCTGTAAACCCCAAATTCTATGTTCCCAGCAATTTACATTTGAAAATATATATGCTTGCTCTACTGCCTACAAGGCACTTCACTTGCCTTTCTCCAAATCTTATTTCTTTTCTCGGTTAACTTCTCTGAGTGGATTCCAGTTCTTGCTGGAGTTGTCCTTGATGGAGTAATACAGCAGAAAGTCATTATTTCCGCCATTGTGTTGAGTTACTTATTCAATATTCATCAATTTATTTGGTTACAAAGTTTGATTTTAGTTGCAACACCAAATAATCTCATGAATATGCTGCTTCTTGTGCCGACACAAATATCAGACGTATTCAGTGACATAATTCTCTAAAGTGCTGGAAAAGTTACTACATTTTTATTTGTTTCCTTTTATCTTCTTCATTCACTGCTATTTGTAAATATTTCATCTGGTTGTTATAATATGTGGGCTGTCATCACTCTGGCTGTAATCATTCCAAAGGTAAGGTAAAAGCTACAACTCCTGTGATGCATTTCTCTCGTGCTCATAGACCTTATCACCAGGTCTCAATAAAGAATTCAAGCTCTGGGAACAGAGCGGAACTCGCATCTGGACTGCACAAAGAAGGGCAGATCTGCACAGAAGAATATTGCAGCATTTCAAATATACAATGGATAACTTTATAAGTAAGTTTAGAGTTTTCTCAAAATTATATAATTTTTGTAAATTAGTTTTTATATATGTTGTGTGAATATGAGGAAACAACTTGCTTATTCAAAGGATGAAGAAAATTTTAATGCCTTAATCAGTTTTATAGAACTTGTAGTTTAGCACATGATAGTTTTGGAAAGAAAATAAAATTACACAATTTGTTTTGATGGCATTTGGTTAATTATTGAACAACTTTTTTGGGTGGAATTGAAAATTAACTGTTTAGAATTTAAGCACATTTTAACAGTGGCATGATTAATTTAAAAACTGGTCGTTATTTGACACAAATGTTGCCTTTACCCCAAAACATTAAAGGCCTGGGGTGTGTGCCACTGTAGACATGCATTAACTTTTATTAAAAGCAAGAATAGATGATTGAAGGTGATAGAAAACAAAGTATCCCCTCATTGCTGCTTTTGATATTTTTCATCTCTCCTATTTCTTAATTGTTCTTGGTATTTCGAATATGGCTATTGGATTTTTAACTATGGGTTTCACAAGTTACAAGGTTGCAAAGATTTAGGCTTTTGTTGTGAAGTGTAAGCAGTGATAAATAAAACTTGATTGACTCAAGAAAGATGCATATGTTTAATGCCATGTCCTGGAGAAACAAGCTGAAGCAATAGCAAGAAACTTAGAAAGCTGATAAATTCCAACACTCATCGCACTATAATTTATTCCCAGGACTTTAAAACTTAAGAATTTCTCACCTATCTCGGCTTCCCTTCTTTCAACATTTTAACTTTTGATGAACAGAAGTGTTTGATTTGTATGTTTCCGCTGATTTTCCATTTACAGCATCAAGCATAATGACCAAGACCTTTCAATCCAGGTTTCCTAATTTATTTTAAATGGTTTTAAAAAATATTGGCTTATGTTCGAAGATATGAGTAGGAGAAAGAAAATTCAGAGAGTGTAAAACATTGAGTAACATCTATCATTAATTGAAAAAATATGACTTCTTGAAATTGGGCTAAAACGTTTTTGTATATGAACTAATTGTAATTTTATTGGTGTAGTTACATATTTTCCAGATTAGTAGTTCATGCATTAAAATAACATTGTTATTTTATCATATTGCACCTATGAAGCTGAATTTGATTCTGATCCCCAGGTGTGGGCTGAGAGATTGGGGTTTATAGAATTAGCAGGCAATCTGCTGTCTTCCCAACTCCCTGTAATTAACTCCCCCAGGGAAAATTGAGGACAGAATTTGTGGTAGAAGCTGAATTGAGGCTCTCCTTACAGAGGCAAGGGCCACCTTGCTGAAGGAGCTGCCCACATCCTACACAATGACTCCTCTGCACCCCCGCACAAACAAAGTAAAAATCTATGCATACTGACAATGGCTAAGCTGACTACTTTACTGATATTATGAAGCCTCCTCCATTTGGACTGGTCAGGGGCTTACTGAGTCCCAATAGTTATACCCTTTGACATTGTTTGTACTGAATAAGTACCAACCTTCTGATAGGCTGTTTAACACATGGAAACTGGCTTTCAACTTTCAAGAAATGGAAACCATAATAACAGATAGTTAAGTACATGTATGGCAGTGAATTCCAGCCTTTGAATAGTCACAGCTATTTCTGACAACCATCATTCAATTCTGCCTATAGTTTGAGAACCTTCTACTCAACAGAACTTGACAAGAAATATTCTTGCTCACTCTGAAATGAAAATTGGACAGAGTATGAAATGGGCTACCAATTAGCTTTGTGTTTTGCATTGTCACATAAAAGGGTTGTGTCCTTTGTTAAATTTTAAAGGGATTATATATTTGATAATAATTCCTTTATCTTCTAGGTGTATTGCCGACCAGAACTGTATCTGCTCGATCTGTTGTGAAGGTTGCAACACCAACATCAACCAAATCAAAAAGCAGCAAAAGTAGTAAAACAAAGCCTAAAAAATAATGCTCATTGCCTCATGTTTTTACATCATCATAAAGCTTTACATAAAAATAATCTTTTTTTCACAATCGTGTGTTGTGTTTTCTTTAAACCAATGATACATGTTTTAAATGTTAGTCAGCAAATTTGTTTTGAATTGAATTTGTGTCATAAGAGAAAATGTGTTCCAACTTTGTGGTCAAGAAAACATCACAAGCAGTTGTCTCACAAAGTAATCAAACCAGTATTAAACGCCCTTAATTTAAAATAAAGGAATTGCTTTGTTTAATGGAGCTTAAAATGCCAAGGGCCACAAATTTTGGAAAAGACTTATTGGGAACTAATCTCTGTAGTGGCAGAGCTATCTCCAGCCCATGGTATGAATGTATCTATAACCCTGACGAATTTAAATATTTCTGATGGATTATAACTGCAACCGGGCTAATACCCGGCATTGAACAACAGGATCTTCTATGGCTTGTCTCACACCAACAGCACATTAATTGAGTGGTAGCCCTTGTGATCGAGATGCTGCATCTTATTAATAAATGGGGACTAAACACAGTTGATAGCACCTAGCTCCCTTGAAAATTCAGTCAATGTGTGGCAAAAGCTTGTATTCACACTTCCTGGTTTTCTCTAGAATGAAAGAAAACAATTTAGGCCCTTTTCGGTTCTGGCTATTTTTCATCTCTCTGATATATCAATGCACAATGAAAATTAAAATGATTGTAGATGTAAAATCTCTCATGATTCAGTGGAGTCAAACATAATTAATTCATTTCTGGAACAGAGGCAATGGCCTCCCGGTGCAAAGATGCCACATAAAAGGTAGGTATAACTAGGTTTCCTTCAGAATGAAGCTAGAGACGAAAGATGAGCAACACTTTTTCTGTCTGTTTAAATGACCACAGGTGACTGTGCACCAGAGTGAGTACAACTTGAGAATAATTGATTGTAATTTGCTTGTGTATTCAATAATTTGAATTCAATAAAAATCTGGAACTATGAGTCTAATGATGACCATGAATCCATTGTCGATTGTTGGAAAAACCCATCTGAATCACTAATGTCCTTCAGGGAATGAAGCTGCCATCCTTACCTGGTCTGGCCTACGTATGACTCCAGACCTAGTACAATGTGGTTGACTCTTATCTGCCCTCTGGGCAATTAGGGATTGGCAATAAATGTTGCCTTGCCAGTGACACACACATCCTCTGAAATAAATAAAAAGAAAGCACTGAATTTCTGTCCCCAAACTTGCCACCTCTCCTTCTCTTTTTGCTTTATGGTTTCCTTCAAAACAACCTCTTCATTCAAGAGTTTGGTCGCCCTCAAGGGCGATATGGTGGCTATGTGGTTAGCACTGTTGCCTCACAATTCCAGGAATCTGGGTTTGATTCTACCCTCAGGTGACTGGTTGTGTGGAGTTTGCACATTCTCCCTGTATCTGCATTGGCTTCCTCCAGGTCCTCTGGTTTCCTCCCAAGTTCTAAGATATACAGGTTAGGTGGATTGGACATGATCAATTGTTTGTAGTGTCCAGGGCTGAGCAGGCTAGGTGATTTAGCCATAGTAAATGTGAGGTTGCGGGGATAGGGTGGGAGTCTGGATCTGGGTGGGATGCTGCTCAGAGGGTCAGTGTACGCTCAAGGAACTGAATGGACTCTTTCCACACTGTAGGGTTTCAATTATTCTGCCTGCCCAAATGTTTCCTTCTGCTCGCTTACACTCCTTTGATTCGCTTTGGGATGTTTTATTATGTTAAAGCCATGAAATAAATGCAAGTTGTTGTTTATTTAAAGACTACATTTTTAAATTTCCTTTATTTTTGGACTGTAGACTATAAAAGGTAACAACTGTACTGCTTTAAACCAAGGAAATTTTGCAAAGATGGAACACATTGTGACTTGCCATTTCCTGGATCAGTGAGAGCAAAAGCAGACAACACAGAGCCAAATAGTTCTCAATGAACACACTATCTACCTTTCTCTGCAAATCCCAAATTGAAAAAGGGAAAAAAAAATCACCTTTAGAGTTTATCTTGGTCAAAGAGATTTGCTGAAACTATCCTCTTTTTCTGATAGGGACCTAAACACCTTGATGGTCTAGTATAGTAGAGAAAAGGCACTGGTAGGCAAAGAGAAAAGGCTCTTGTCTTAAATAGGATGTAGTTCATTGCATGATAGCAAGTAAGTACAAGTTTTATTGACAATGATAACATTATTACAAGAGTCTGGATTAGTGGTGCTGGAAGAGCACAGCAGTTCAGGCAGCATCCAAGGAGCTTTGAAATCGACGTTTCGGGCAAAAGCCCTTCATCAGGAATAAAGGCAGTGAGCCTGAAGCGTGGAGAGATAAGCTAGAGGAGGGTGGGGGTGGGGAGAAAGTAGCATAGAGTAGGAAATGACCTGGGAGTTGCAGTGGGAGAGGGACTCCTTGAGATTCTTGTAGAGAGAGGAGGAAAACTTCTTCAAGGCAGGCATCCTTAGAGTGGAGAGCGAGATCTCAATGTTAGGTCTTACTCCTTTTGAGGCAAAAAGCTGTTCTCCCACACAAGTCCATTTGCTTCTATCATTATAATGGGCAGTGCTTAATGCACTGTTCAGCATTAACCTTTTCAAAGTTTTACATAGAATCTACCCATAAGATATTTTCCCCTTTATAATATTATTTGTATATTTATGTATATAATACCATTTACCACTACCCCATCTCACTTCCAAGTCTCTAACTTCACAAATTCAGATTGTCTGGTGGTTCTGCTATTCTGCCAGAAAAAGTTTTCTTCAGATTTGAGATGAATAGTTCTTTGGGTTGAAAACTGTTGACTTTGAATAATTGTGACAGTGTGACGTCTTTGAGACATTTACATTACGATGTTCCTAGTTGGATTTGTCTCAATCACGTGTTGGTGGACAATTAGTCTTCAGTAGGATGAGGTTTTTCATGCAACTTCTTCAAGTGTGTGAACAATATATCTTCTGTTGTGCAGCTCTTGATTGACTGTACCTCTCCTGTTAAGGTCTCCTATCCACAACTCTGTTGCCTTGGTGTAAATGTGTCAACCATCTCACATGGTGACACTTGTTGGTTATGGTAGAAATGCTCCTTTTTGTACACGTTTTGATAGTCCTGTCAGTGTGACTATGTGGTCAATTTTCTTGGTCAGGTAGAGATCTGAGGCTTCACGTTTCTATCTATCAGCAGTTTTCAATACAATAAATCATTTGACACTGGGGTAGATCTATAATTTAGCAATACTTTAAAAAAAATCAACTTTTTTTATCAAAAGCAAGCAAACACTTCTTCATTTTCATTCCATGTGAGTACCTTGGTCAATTTCAAATCCAGAACTGGCAGTAGATAGACTGAAGCACTTCTTTGAAAACTGTGGTCCATTATCCATTGCTTATCTGATTACACCACATTCCTGCCCACTGCTGATAACTAACTTCCAATAACATGAGATTTGAGTGCATGGACTACTTAAAGGTCACAAAATCAGAATTCCTTATTCTCCTGGGTATTGGGACTTTACAGATATTAAGGAAAATGAAAGTAAAGCTGAAAAAGAGAGTATTTACAAAGAATTAAGCCTATTGGTCATCTCTGGTTGAGGAATCCTTTGCATCTCTACCTCCCTGTCTCTGACAAAGAGACTCTTGTATCTAGAGAAGGTCTGCTAAACAGCTCAAGCTTCTGTGCCCAATGACTTCTCTTACCATCACCACTCGCTGTTGGAGACCCTTTTACACACTTCCCTCTTTGCAACTTGCCACCTCAACAACTACACATAGCACATATTGACTGTTTACTAAGCAGTTGTGTGATCAGCTGGTTTGATTGTGCCACGAATACTAGAATGTTTGGGTCCACATTGGCAATACAAAAAGGAATTCACTCAATGTGATCAAATGGTAAGAGTTGGGGTGATATCCAACATTTGCTTTACAGGACCTCTTCAAAAACTTGGTGTGGCCACCTGCGTCCAGCTACTTGATGATTCTGTGGACTGATGGTCCCAGATGTCTATTATCTTGTTCTGATGATTTCAAAGAAAGCCCCTGGCTGACTTGGTCAGACATGTCAGCCTTGCAATAGCTCAGTGTTTTTAAAATTAGATTAGATTCCCTACAATATGGAAACAGGCCCTTCGGCCCAACAAGTCCACACCGACCCTCTGAAGAGCAACCTACCCAGATCCAGTCCCTTACATTTACCCCTGACTAATGCACCTAGTACTACAGGCAATTTAGCATGACCAATTCGCCTAACCTGCACATTTTTGGACTGTGGGAGGAAATCGGAGCACCTGGAAGAAACCCACGCAGACATGGGGAGAATGTGCAAACTCCACACAGACAGTTGCCCAAGGCAGGAATTGAACCCGGGTCCCTGGTGTTGTGATGCAGCAGTGCTAACTGCTGGGCTACCCTGCCGCCTCGTGTCACAGTCATTCTCTCTTGGTCCTCTCAGACACCATCTTGAATGCCCAGCTTAGTCATTTGTGATACTTGCCTATCTACTCATTCACTTGGCCATGTCTGTTAGGTGTGGTGAGCCCAAGGTGATGGTTCATAGGAAAAACTGGAGAAGAGAGAGTTTGGAGAACTTCCTATAGATTAATCTGGGATATTATAAACATCAACCAGATCTGAAAGGTACTCTGACCTCTTGCATTTCTACTCAGGAGTCAAGGTCCACAGTCAGTCATGTTGGTTGAATCATTCCACCTGTCCATTACCCTTTGGGTGATGGTGGGTATGTAGCACTTGGCAATGCCATAGTTCCTTGCAAAATTCCTGTGGGATCCTGTTTTTGAAATTGAGCCCTGGCCTGAATACAAGTATGTAGTGGTGGTATGTAACTTTTTCACTTTATTCCACCCTACTGAAATAATCAACAGCTATAAGGTAAGACTTCCCACCAAATGTGAATTAATCTATTCACACTCATCCCCACTGCCTGGTAGATAAAGTGGTAGGTATCAGCAGTTCGAGCTGCTTAGGCCCATTCTTAATACGAATTTCATAATTAGCAATGAAATCCTGGATTGCTCATTCAATGGCATTGCAGCTTGCATTGTGTTTTGTGTAAATTCTACTTTTGCATAAATTGGCTGAAACTAAGTAGGTCTGGCCGCATTTGTAGAGAGAGAAACAGAGTTGACATTTTGAATACAGTGACCAGCTCTGTTTCTCTGCAGATGCTGCCACAGCTGCTGAGTTTCTCCAATACATTCTGTTATTGTTTCAGATCCGTAAATTCTGTTTTATTTTTCTCTATCTTGTGATTTGTTTTCTCCAAGATCATAAAATGTAGGAGCAGAAGTAGGCCATTCAGTATATTGAGTTTGTTCTGATAACCCTAAACTGAACTTTCCAGCATTTTCTCTATAACCCTTGAATCCCTTAACAAATAAAATTTTATCTCAGCCTTGAATAAACTTGATGACCCAGGCTTAACAGTTTTATATGGTAAAAAAAATCCTCAGATTTAGTACCCTCCAAGAGAAGGGATTCCTTCTCATCTCTATCTTAAATATGCAGCATCTTATTCTGAGATTATGACCTCCAGTCCTAGACTCTCCCACAATGGGAAGTAATCTTTCCCATCTACCCCGTCAAGTCCACTAAAAATCTTGTATGTTTCAATAAGATGACATTCTAATCTAAATTCCAATGAGTATTAGGCCCAACTTACTCATCCTCTTTTGATAAGATAGTTCCTTTGTGCCTGGTATCAGCCTCATGAGCTAAAATTTATAGTGATTAGAAGAAAATGATGCAAAGGGAATTGGAGTCACTACCAGCACTATCCCTAGTTCCAAGGCTACAATATACATGTAATGCACATGTTGCCTCACACACTCAGACTACACAGGGTCAGTTGGTTGGACAGCTGACATGGTTCAGATCGGTGCCAACAAATCACTGGAGTGGATACAGGACATAGCACCCTATCCTTGCTATAGTAAAGATTGTGGTGCTATGGGTCAGACTGCCTTGAGATGGAAAACTGAAAGATGATGCAACTTGTGATAAAATGTTGCTATGACTCAATTGATTTGCAGATTGCTCCATGTATTGGTACCCTACTGTGCACTTCTGTATGGTGACCTACAAATCCAGCAAAAAGAAACTGTACAATTTTTTTCAACTTCAACTGAGTCCTTTCCATTACTATAACATTGGAGAGTCAGTCTTGTTTTCCTGTTGTTGAGGTTGTTCCGATCCACGTGCACCAGCTGCAGCAGTGGCCACTAAAGATTTCTGGGTAACAGTTGTCATGCCATTAAGGAGTTCTAAAGGCACAGGCAGAATAATGGGAGAAGTTTTCTGAGCAGACAGTGTGTGAAGGTAGCGCAGCTGGACAGCACCAGAGGATTCTGATAGAATGTCTGCTGCAATTCTCAAGGCTTCTGAGGCTTCCTTCTCAGCTTCTGCTGCAATCACCTGCAATTCATTTACAAGTTTTGAGAGTTAGGCTTGGTACAAATTACTTCTTTTTGCAGAAGCCCATCCTTTCCTTAGTACTTGGAGTGAAAGATAATTCTTTAATTGGTCCATCTGCAAAGTAGAAATAAATATTCCAACACCGATTAATGCAACAGGGAAAAATGACTGAGTTTTCTTTTTATTCCTATTTGCAACGTTACTTTTGCATCTTTGTTACTTGTCACTTTTAGATCGATTAAAAACACCTATTTAGTTATTTTCCTAGCAATATCCATGAAAGGGGTCCTACAGGAATACTTGTCCACAGTCTTTTAAATCACCTGTCAATGAAAGAAGGGTCCACTCTCCTTAATTACAAAAGAGATCCGAGAGAGAAAACACTGAATGCATGAACAGCTATCTAAAGGAATATCTGACAGAATATCTAGGAGCTTTGCCAATGACTACAGATTAAAATGTTGCAAGAATATCTTGCTGTCTTTCAACACAGAGAATACCAGGAGCATCCATAAAGAATCAAAAGGCAATTGAAACATCAAAATAAATAGTTCAATCAAAAACAAAAGGAAGAAGTGATCATCACTGACTGTGATAAACTGGAGAAGTGGGTGGAACAATAGCTTGGCTTGTACCATAGCAAGGACATTGTCACCAAGGAAATTTTAGACACCATAGAATGCCTGCCTGTTATGGTCGAGCTGCTATTTGAACCCAAAGCTGTTGATTCTCTTGCCATGAACAAAGCTCCAGGTTCTGATACTATCCTACCTGAAACCATTAAGCAGTATCTGCATAAATGCCTCTGTCCTGTCCCAAGGTATGTCAGATACAGAGAATGTGATCCTGTACAAAAGCAAGGATGACAATAGCGATTGCAATAAATATCGTGCCATCTCCCTGCTGAGCATGCTGGGAAATGCATTTGCTTGTGTTGCCCTATTTAGATTCCAGATAAAATCAAAGTTGTTCATAACTGGAAAATCTGCAGTTAATCTTCTCGGCCTGGAAGTGGTAAGAGAAATGCTGTGAATGAAAGAGACAGTAAACATTGTCTTTGTTGATCCCACCAAGACAAATGACCATGTGATCTACTTAAGCTGCTAGAGAAAAATGGCTGTCTACTAATGATGCTTGGTGTGATCTGTTTTCATGACATGACGGCTGAGGCCAGTTATGATAGGACAACATTCATAGTGGAATCCAACCATCCAAACTCATGAACTGTACCATCTTGAATGATTGAGACAGCAGATGCATAAGAGCAGCACCACTTGCAAATCCTCCCACAAGCCACATGCTACCCTGCCTTGGCATTATATTGTTGTGCCTTCACTGTCACAGGACACAATATGGAATTATCTTTCTAATAGCACTGTGGGTGTACCTATATCACAATTCATGATGGATTATAAATATTGGCTTTGCCAGTGATGTCCACATCTCATGAATGAGTATATCCCAAAAAAAAGGCACCAACGCTCTATCATACTCTAATCTTTGTAGCTATTTCACATATCTACTTCTGTACCAGAAGCTATTCAGTCTTTTTCACCTGAAATCTCATATAAAGATGTGCCAAGTCCTTATGAGAGAATTCCCAAATGCCAATCCTGTGTTAGTAGCATTCCATTTCAGGAACACCTTCAATGACAAATAGATAACCTCCCTCACGCCTGACTATGAGGACGAGGAACAATTAAGTCATGGTCCATGATATTCCCATACTACCATCTATTAGCAATGAAATGTTAAAATTGGAGGTGTTGATAGCTTCACATATCTAAACTCAGCAAGCCCCAGCGATTGGTACCTTGCTGATGAAGTCAACACACACAAAACAAAGGCTGCAGTTGTTACATTCAAGCTGAGTAAGAGAGTGTGGACAATAGCAACCCGACTCAGAATACAAGTGCAAGTCTACTAAGCCTGATCTGCAGCATGCTTCTCCCCTGTGGTGAGACCTGAACAATATATGCTCGACAAAGGACAAGGTTAAGCAATCTCCACTTGCGCCATCTCCGATTTATACTTGACATCTCTTAGAAGGAAAAATTCACCAGCTCAGAAGTCCTGGAACATACTAATTCCATCAATATATACTTAATGATGTCTATACAGCTTGGCCACATTCATCAGATGGATAAGAACTGTACACTCAAAGAAGTTCTCTACAGTGAAGTAGCTACAGGGTCATGACATGCCTCTATCACATGGACACCTGCAACCAAGGTGTGAGATTGGCTGACAATGACAACCAGGAAACCATTGCTGACAACAATGATCTATGGAGGCTGTCTGTTTAAAAGGGCATTGCAAGAAACTAGCAGAAAAAGAAAGCTCAGCTGGCCAAGAAGATGAACCAAAGAAAGCAGACAACAGAGAATTGTGCACCCTCTTAGCTTCTGGCATAGGAACCTACTTAGTTCAGTCTTCCTCTTTAGCACAGACTGTCATGCCAGAGTGGGGCTCCCCTATCACATTAGATGGTGCTGAAACATTTTACCACCATGGCACAGAGACCAAGTCTCATGAGGTGGACTGTTTTCACCACAGTGATTACGTGATGACAAGTTTGCAATTTACAAGTGTGGAAGCCATTTTCTGGACTATGGCTTCCCTCCTGATTAAGGAACCATTTTGTGGAAGTGCCCCTCACCCAGCAGATCAATAGTATTTGGCATGTAGCTGTGGGGAGGCTGTCTCACACATAGCTGAGTTCCTCTCTCACTGTGATGTATTGCTAGTATGTGTAGCTTAATTGCTCAATGGTATCTCCTTTTGTTAATTAGCTTCTCTGTCTCTATGATATATTGCCAATATGTGCTGTTCCTCTAACTAAGGACATCTGTCCTGCATTTGTCACGGATCTCTGTAAACAGCATGTGAGGTGATAACTTTCAGTCCTGTTTACTTGTAGAATGTGTAGCATCTTTTAGGGCTGACCCCTGATTCGGAACTTCCTTGGACCATTCTGACACTTTGTAATTAATGGTCAGCCGTCTTGTTTTCTATATAATCTTGTAACCTTCTGCTGTACTTTGGAGTTCTGCTCAGCCATACTTAGGACAGCAGTCTCCCCATGACGCATCGTGTAATAAACTGGTTAATGCTCAAGGTCTGCCTCAAGAGATTTTCTTCAACCATAAATCTGTAGACAGTAGAAGACAGGGACTAATGAGAAGAGAAAATAACCTCCACAAACTTTAGTTTTGTGGTTCAGACCAGGAAGAGAGTAGATGATGTGCAGTTGGTTCTAGGTTTAACAGAATCAGGAGGAAAAACACATTAGATTAGCTACTTTCATCTTGGAAGGACCAAAACAGGAACTTCCGAGGAGTAGAGACCATAGTAGGATCTACAAAATGAAGAAAGGTTCTGATGTAGAAATAGCAACTGTATCTTACTACAAAGTTTCAAAGCAGAAAGAAGGGTAACAAAGGGTGAAATCCTTTAAGCAGTTATAATTGTCCACAGTGACTACCCAACTTCTTTCTCTTCCATCAATAATAAATGGTTTGAAGTGTTCCTATTTGAATCCATTATAGCTCTGTAATACTACCTTTTCCCATCACAATCATATTGTTCGCTTAGGTCAGAGATTAGGCAAACAATAGGAAATTTGCTATGATAAGGATGTGGATTTTTCTACTACAGGAGTGGTTAAGTGAATAGATATATTTAAAGGAGTGCTGGATAAGTATATTAGGGAGAAAGAAGTGAGTGGTTGAGTGAGTTTGGGAAAGATATTAATGGTGGCAGGTTATGGGGTTGAGGCGGGGGATGAGGCTTGGAACTATGCACTCAGCTCTACAATCGGGTGATAGCTATGTGAACAAAAGTAGAGTTAATGTTTCAAGTCGACTGGTCCTTCTTAGGAACTTCAGACTCCTAGTTTTGCAATGTTCCTTTTTCTCCATTTATGCACTAGAAACTATTGATAAATTGACTTTGGTAGTTTATAATGTCCAGTAGATAGTCCAGCATTTCCTTACCTTAGCTTTGGCTTGTCTATGTGCTTCCGCTTCCACTGCTAGTGAATATTGAAGCTCTATTGGCAGGCGGATGTCTTTTCTGTGAGCATAGTTAGATAACCATT
This sequence comes from Chiloscyllium plagiosum, assembly GCF_004010195.1. Taxonomy (NCBI): domain Eukaryota; kingdom Metazoa; phylum Chordata; class Chondrichthyes; order Orectolobiformes; family Hemiscylliidae; genus Chiloscyllium; species Chiloscyllium plagiosum. The sequence goes on from NC_057720.1 coordinate 65,170,199, forward strand.
AATGGAATTTTATCTTCACTACATCCAGGTCTACAGTTTCACTCTACTACCAACCTTAATTACAAAACTTGTCACAGTGTTAAAGAAAGATTTAATAATTGTTCATTTGGTACTAAATTTGTCCAACCATGAGAAGCAATGCCACTAAAGTTTGAGTGTTCAACTGAGACCATTTTATCTTGCCCCTCACCCTGCAAAAATTTAATATCTTTCACATTGTGTCACCTGGCCATTTGCCTGAAAATTGTTACTTGACTCAATTTAGTGAGTTCAAATCCAAAAAAAGCACGGTAAACCCAGTCTGGTCAGTCATCATCCCATTAGTCTACTCAATTGTCAGCAAAGAGGTGGATGGCTTGCCAACAGTGTTAGCAAGAAGCATTTGCTCAGCAATAATCTGATCACTGATATTCCAGTTTGGGGTCCACCAGTACTGCTCAGCTCTAGGATATATTACAGCCTTGGTCCAAATATGGATAAAAAGAACTCCTTGTCAGAGGTGCATTGACATTGACTGCTCTTGACATTAAAGCTACATTTGAGTAAGCTTGGAGCCCTAGCAAAACATGAGTCACAGGGAATTGGGGAAATCTCTCCACTTGTTGGGGGCAAACCTAACACTAAATAAATATCTTTAGTTGTTGGACATCTGTGCAGAAGGTCCTTGTGATAATGCTCTCAGCCCAGTGATCTTCAGCTGATTCACCAGTGACCCTTCTTTCGTCATAAAGTCAGAAGTGGAAATGTTTAATGATTGCGCAGTCTTCAGGAACATTTGTGACTCCTCAGTTACTGAAATCATTGATGTTCTTTTGATCAGGTTTGAGCTGATCATTGGCAAGTAACCTGTGTGCAGCACAAGTGTCAGCTACTGACATGTCCAACAAGGGCGAATGTAACTATCTCCTCTTGCTATTTAATGGCATTCAATTACTGTTGCTAAATTTTCCCTTTATCAATATTTTGGGGGTTACTATTGACCAGAAAGTTCCCGTCCAAGTAACACACCATCCTGATTGGAACAATATTGCTGCTCCTTTGCTATTGGTGGGTCAATATCCTGGAACTCATTTCATAACAGCACTGTGAATGTACACCCCAAGAACTGCAGCAGTTCTATATCAGAGCCCACCACCACCTTCTCAGGGGCAATTAGAAACTAGCAATAAATGCTGGGCTGGCCAGCAACACTCACATCCAGTGAATGGATATTTAAAAAGAAGCCACCTTTCTGAGTTTGTCATAAAATTGAAGTTTTCGCAACAGAGACAAATTTTATGTACCATTATAAGCTACTGCTCATTGCTTATCACAAGTTCTCGCTCTGGGATTCTCAGGAAAGCAAGGACAAATGCTCAGATTAGCAGCACGACTTTTGTCAAGAGCTCATTCTTCAAAATGACCTCTGCTTTGGTAACCTAAACAAATTCACAATGAATTGGACCAGATTTATTACTTGAAATCCTTAGAATCCAGTAATTCATGACGAGTTCAAAGCATGAAATTAGGTAAGATATCTGACACAGCTCAGGTTGCCATTGTGGAGGCCTTGGTGGTTGGCTTTAGCATGACTTGTAGAGATTTGCAGTCATGTTGTTGCTGGGGTAGTTAATGCTGTTATTTAAAGCAAATGTAGAAATTTAACCTTATGGATAATTATTTAAAATATTTCAGGACATCTGCTCAGGACATTCTTTTATAAACAAAGATCAGTAGAAATTGAAAGCTATGCCTTTAAGCAAAAAATAAATTGTGAAAAGAAGCATAGCAGGGTTTCACTTCTTGAGAGTCTTTCAAGTTCAAAGGACATAAATGCTTCAACAGTGAGTGAATTTTTTTAAATGTGTAGTTATGCCATAACCAAACCAATGAATTTCTGCACACACATTTGGACAAATAGCAGTGAGATAAATATCTGGGTTGTCAATGTTAACCATAAGACTCTCTCCTCTACTCTGTAAATGGGGCATGTAACCTCTTGCATCATCTGAACAGGCAAATGGGGTTTTGTGAAGGCTTCTAAAAATGGTACCATGGCAATACAGCACTCCTTGATTATCACGGGGTTTAGGTTATGTGCTCAAATCCTGGAATGGACTGGAAAGATCATCTTTGATTCAGAGAGCAATCATTGAGTGAAGGCTAGCACTGACAATTCACTATAATAACTAATGTGATTATACTACACGATGAATTTCCTTCCATAAACGTACATTTCAGCATGTTCCACCTTGATTCCCCAGTTGCAGGTTGCTGCATCCAGTGCTGTCTGCAAAACAACGTGGAACCATGATTAGATTACAATTTGTAACGTATGAATTTTCATCTTTATCATAGAAGTGTATGAAGCCAACTGAATGACAAGATCTATGTCTGTTCTATAACCATTGATTGCCAAGCCTATAACTCTGAAAGTGCATTAGACTCCAAACGAATACTGCAAACATAATGGACTAATTTAATATTAGAGAAATGGGTGCAAAGGACTGAGATGTGTGATTAGCCAGTCCTAGTTCAAAATAATGTAGCTAGCATGTATTTTGTGTTTCTGCTCTTCTAATGACAGAGGAATGCAGCCCAGAGCTAAATATGCTATTCAGCAGTCACACATCTTAGAAAGGCCATATGAGACTGCATCGAGAGGTGAGGTGCTGGAAAAGCACAGCCGGTCAGCAGCATCCGAGGAGCAAGAGAACCAATGTTTTGAGCATAAGCCCATGAGATTGCCTCAATTTAAAGCTAGCTGCACTATTTAAAAACTGTATTCTCGCTGTAGTAGTTGTTGAAAGTCATTAAGAAAGAGTTTATGGTCTAGGGGATGAATAAAAATAATGAGAAAGACCATGAAATATGTTCTGAGAGAGATCCTCACTCTTAAGGCCAGGAGGCCTTTCTAAAAACTGTGAAAGCTTGTAGCAATCATGGTCAATTCTAGGAGGCTGGCCTGTGAATCCGGATGCAGTACATGAGTGGTCAGATTTAGTGAATGCACATTCATATACTCATTCCTTAAAATGGTGTAAATACATACTTCTTGCTTTCTCAATTCCTTCACCCCAATTCTACCCTACTGCCTTTTTCCTTTCTTATACCAAAGAACTACCACCGAATAAACAAGTGCACAGCCTCAGGTGCAAAGAGTATAAGATATTGATGGAGAAGAGATACCACCACATGCTCTCATACTTGCAGCCAGCAGCTTAGATACTTTCAGTGCACAAGCTTTAGAGGTTAGCATCGAGGCAGGGTCAGCATGTGATGAGTCACCAATCATGAATGGGCTGCAACCAGAATGGATGTCGGAATGGAGTTTGGATTCCAGCTGATTCCAGCTTTGGATCTAAGTTCACGTAATGAGCTTTGCTGCAGAGAATTCAGGTGACTCAATGAAGTTGCACACAAGGCATGCAGAACCGATAGACATATGCACAGAAATATTTGGTGAGTTAACAGGCCTGCTTGAGAGGCTGCTGTCACTGTCAAGTAGAGCATGGAAGATTCTAGCTCAAACATCATGAGGCTTTGCTTGCTGTTTTAAATCCATCTTCTCCTGCATGCAAGTTAAGACAAACTCCATGAGAGTACTGGCAGTCCAGTTGTGATGCAGTGCCTAATGGTTGCTATCTCAGTTTCAACTGCAGCATAAGCAGACACTGCCCAGTATCTCAGTGCTGCAGTTGTAGCTCAGCCTGAAGTCATGAAACCTCAGCTTGTTACAATGAGGACATCAGACCGCTGCCTCATGGCTGTGGATACCAGTGCTCCACGATCTCATCACAGTCTGGCTATCTGTGCTGCTGCAAATTGGCCCACTTGCAGGACACTGGAGTGGTCAAACAGATATGCGCTGTCACAAGATAGCAGCATTTATAGTCTCACTGCTACCACACTGACAGTGCCTAGCTGTTGCTTGTCTGGCAGCCAGCCCAGATTTTTGTCAGCTAAATTGAGGTCGTGCCATCTAGCATTCTAGAGCCAGAAACTGCAGTCAGCTTGACCATCTGCAGCACGTCCTCCAGAGAGAATCAATAATCTTCCACCAGTCTTACTGCAGTACTGAGGTAGTGTAGCATAGGAGCACCAAGCCAAGTAGATGCACCTACAATACAGGCAGGAAAGGAATACAAAATGGTGATTACTTGAGTTTTGTGGAAAACATTCAATGGTTTGTTAATTTCAAACGGTTGTTTTTTTTTGTTTCAGCATTGTCATTAATGAGTGCTGTAATGGTACTTAATAGATTAAAAGATATTGCATTGTACGATACGAATTTGAGATTATATTCATGGAAATATACATACATGATACAATCTCAGACAACTTAGCTGAAGTGAAGTTGGGCTAGCTCCCTGCACCCTTTTGTCTCCTGAATTTCTCATGATTTCCCTGGCAACAAGAACCATACCCCACTAATGACCAGCTCGTGAAGGATATAGTGGACTACAGGTGCACAATCCTTTATCTAAAATGCTCCAGACTAGCTGGTTTTCGGAATTCAGAATATTTTGAATTTCAGAATAAGTGGCAGTTTTTTTTAGATTAGATTAGATTACTTATAGTGTGGAAACAGGCCCTTCGGCCCAACAAGTCCACATTGATCTGCCGAAGCGCAACCCACCCAGACCCATTCCCCTACATTTACCCCTTCACCTAACACTACGGGCAATTTTGATGGTGAAATTTTTAAAAATCTTACCAGAGGAGCACATTCACTACCACATTCTCCCCGTGTCTGCGTGGGTTTCCTTCGGTTTCCTCCACAGTCCAAAGATGTGCAGGTCAAGTGAATTGGCCATGCTAAATTGCCCGTAGTGTTAGGTACATTAGTCAGGTGTAAATGTAGGGGAATGGGTCTGGGTGGGTTGCTCTTTGGAGGGTTGGTGTGGAAATTTGGGCCAAAGGGCCTGTTTCCACACTTGGGGCCTTGAAACAAAATCAAGAACTGGTCATGCCCCCCCCCACATTGCATCTGAGTGACACACATCAAATGGGTGAAGAGTTGGGTTAACTGTTTGCACGCCAAACAACCTTGTTAATGAGAAAAAAACGTAACAAAAAAACCTTCAGACTTTGGAGATTTTCGGATTGCAGGATTTTGGATAAAGGATTGCCTATTTGTACTAAGAACTGGAGCATAAGAGGATCCCTGCAGTTCTTGCTTGAGCTAAAGTGGCCTTGAAACCCTTGGTTTCCACACCTCAATAGTCTGTGCTACAATGTTCCTCATGGTAGCATGGCTACCATGTATTACATGTATGCTGGTCACATGTATTGGGATGCAAACTGGAGTTATCAGCCACTTTCACAGTAGATAGTCCTGGTTTCCTGGTTTCGTCATCAAGAGTGTAACGCTGGAAAAGCACAACAGGTCAGGCAGCATCCGAGGAGTAGGAGAATTGACATTTTGGACAGTCACTTTCTGTTTGGTGTGGTGGCTGCAAGATTGAGTTAAAAGTGGATTGACAGGGCATCATATTGTCATGATCACATTGTCAGTGTGGTTGTTCACAGTTGTACAGTGAGTGTTAACGTTTTGTGGTTGGTTCATCTCAGTACTTAGATACTGTGCTTGCAAAGACCCGTGTGTGAATTGACGGGAACCTGCACTATAGGAAATCCTACAATCCCAGCAAAACCACATGCACATCCTACCTGCTGCTATTCAGAAAGGACACAATAAACTGCTCTCTTGGTATAAAGAATATCTGTCATCTATCTGATATAGCAAAACTAAACAGTGACCTGGAATGTCCATACACCACCTACATCAATCTGAAATCAACCCAGCTCCACAAAATTCAGTTTCACAGCCACTGGCAGCTCTGTCCTCACCCTACTCTGAAGATGCAAATAGTGGCAGAATTCTGTGAGCATCTGCTTTGTGAAGCACAGACCATGCGCTCGTTCTAGCTTATGTGAACCTAGGTGCTGACAGAGGCCATAGATGTTTGAGACTTGCCTGAGAGACCTTCTTTCATTCCTCACCTTCTCTCTGTAAATAGCTTGCTTTTTTTTCTGCTTTATCTCCCTCTTGTGTTGATGCCCATGGGAAATGCAACTATAGTATCCATGACTGGGGAAAAGTAGTCTGGCCAGAGCGCTTACATTCACAGTGAAGGCCTTATCCACATGCAGCGCAACTTGCTGACTTCACTAACTTCAATCAATGCATCAAACCATCAGACACTTACAGACATTCAAACAGAGCCCATAGAGATTAATCAGCAATTCAAAGTTAAAGATCATTTCTGTTATAGGAGATGACTGCTATTTGTACCTGTTGCTCCTGGGATCATCTTTGGACAGATCTACTGCCGCCAACTCTTCATGTGGTACACTTACCAGGGTTAAGTGTGATTTATTAATCACCAGTAAGTCTTTGACAGAGGAGGCATGTATTTGAGAAGCAAGAGTAGCATGTTTCATGCCAAAGGATTACCTTAGCTTATGACTGGTTAACTACATTAGCACTAGATAAGAGACCTTGTTATCACCTAAGAAATAGTAACTAGGTCAATAGTACATGACTGTAGACTGTAGAATTGATTAACAACAAACAAACTAACCAGCTCCTCCTTTTGTGTATGCCAAAGTTAGTATGACGTTATACCTTTAAGAGATATGGCCATGATATCATTTTATCATGGTATGTAATCCAAGGTTATAACTGTTTCATACTCCATCCTATCTCAGATCACTTGAAGCATGACAGTCTACTGGAAAAATGCTGCTCTGTTGCAACTTAATAGCTTAATGCTAACCCAGACACTTGTATACTTGAGGAATGTAATGTTTAAACATAATAGTTGTAGTAAGTATCACTGGGTCTTCCGTATCTTGCTCTCCATGTTCAGTTCACAATATTATGTGAGATAATTGCCATGTCAATAAGGTAAAACAGCATATTGGAGTCAAACTCACATCACCTCCCAAGACATCCAATTATATATTAGTAGCAGAATTGTTCTAAAGCTTCTGAGAAAGCCCTTTCAGGCCTGCTGTAGCTAACCTCTGCTCGGGAGCTCTCTCCTGTTGTCAATTGAATCTTCAGCTGTACATCGTTAAAAGAGGGTGTAATCAAAAGTGACAAGATTTAAAATGGCAGAATTACTGTTACACAGTGATTTTATCATCTGCAATAATGAATATTCCCTGCTCATGCTCTTAACATCCTCACCAGAAATAGCATTTCACAAGCACCACCCCAAAAGTCTGTGTATTTGTGGCACAAAACAATTATTGTTCCAAATTTGCACCCACACCAGTGAAACTATAAGTACTTTGTAGGCAATTTATTTACCAAAGGCCAAAGGCTGTTTGTGGACCTCAGTCCCATTCTCCCCAGGAGAAGTTGTCACTCATTGCGATTTTCCTGGGGTTGGCTACTCAATTGACATTGAAGGATGATGCACGGGCTCTCAAAATAGCCAACCAACCAAAAGCATTCCAGTTTGAGAGATCATGGCAAGTTGGGCTGAGAAGTGGCAGATATGGAGTTTAATTCAGATAAATGCGAGGTGCTGCATTTTGGGAAAGCAAATCTTAGCAGGACTTATACACTTAATGGTAAGGTCCTAGGGAATGTTGCTGAACAAATATACCTTGGACTGCAGGTTCATAGCTCCTTGAAAGTGGAGTCACAGGTAGATAGGATAGTGAAGAAGGCATTTGGTATGCTTTCCTTTATTGGTCAGAGTATTGAGTACAGAAGTTGGGAGGTCATGTTGCAGCTGTACAGGTCATTGGTTAGGCCACCGTTGGAATATTGCATACAATTCTGGTATTCTTCCTATCAGAAAGGTGTTGTGAAACTTGAAAGGGTTCAGAAAAGATTTACGAGGATGTTGCCAGTGTTGGAGGATTTGAGCTATCAGGAGAGGTTGAATCGGCTGGGGCTGTTTTCCCTGGAGCGTCGGAGGTTGACGGGTGATCTTATAAGGTTTTTGCAAGGTTTGTGCAGGTTTGTAGCTCAGGTTGAGGTTTAGGGTGTAGGTTTGCTCGCTGAGCTGTAGGTTTGATATCCAGATGTTTCATTATCTGGCTAGGTAACATCATCAGTGGCGACCTCCAAGCGACCTCAACCTGAGCTACAAACCTTCACAAACCTTGCAAAAACCTATGGGCGCAACACGCTACAACTTGCCCGAAAATGGGAAAGCTTCATTTGGAGGTCGCCACTGATGGTGTTACCTAGCCAGGTAATGAAACGTCTGGATATCAAACCTAAAGCTCAGCGATCAAACCTACACCCCTTCTAAGGTTTATAAAATTATGAGGGGCATGGATAGGATAAATAGGCAAAGTCTTTTTCCTGGGATCGTGGAGTCCAGAACTAGAGGGCATAGGTTTATGGTGAGAGGGGAAAGATATTAAAGAGATCTAAGGGGCAACGTTTTCACTCAGAGGGTGGTACGTGTATGGAATGAGCTGCCGGAGGAAGTGGGGAGGCTGGTACAATTGCAACATTTAAAAGGCATTTGGATGGGTTAACGAATGGGAACGGTTTGGAGAGATATGGGCTGGGTGCTGGCAGGTGGGATTAGTTTGGGTTAGGATATCTGGTTGGCATGGAAGAGTTGGACTGAAGGGTCTGTTTCCATGCTGTACATCTCTATGACTCTATGACTCTATTGTCTGGAAAGAATGATGAGTAACAGAGATCATGTTACAACATGGAGACACCCTTTCGCTAACTTTTCCATATTTTTAATTGAAATATAGATACAGTAGCCTGGTCACCACTATAAAGGGATCGATGGGGAGATCCTTCCAGGGGTTGCCTGTATTTGCTGTTGCAATTGAACTAGCAGAAAGAGCCTGCAAGTCTCTGCAGAGCACTGGTCCCCAGCATGCAGCCAGATATCTGCCTCTCAGTACCTGTACTGTCTTCTGAAGCTGTGAGGAACTAGAAAACCCTAAATTAACCTACTTTAGACTTGACGTGGCCTGATTAAGGCTAAATAGCTGTGATTCAGTTTGTTGAACTTTTGCACATGATTTTAAGGTTCTGGGTTCAGGTTCTATTCCAGAGTGTGACCACAATAATCAAGGATGACACTCAAGTACAGTACTGAGGGAGGACTACACTGTCAGAGGTGCCAGCTATTAATTGAGGCATTACCAGAATGCTTGTCTGCTTAGTTGTGTGGGCTTTAAAAATTCATGACATTATTCCAAAGAATAACAAGGGAGTTTACCCTTAAATCAACATGGCAATAACAACACATCACCACTTTGCTTTTTGTGAGAGTTGTAAAATGCTTTGAGATTTTTAGCAGTTGTGAAACATGCTTTATTAGTACAAATCATTCTTTCATTTCAACCATCTGGCACATGGAGGTGTGTGGTCCTGCCAGCCCCAAGCCAACCTTTGGTAAGCATCAGAATTTTTTGTACCCTGTCTGCCTCTGTTTCTGTCTCAGCTGGGCTGAAAAATTGAACCCAAAGAATCTTATGGCGTAATAAGCAGACATCCCAATGTCTGCACAAATCTTCAAAACCACTATCCAGTTAATGTCAAATTCTCATTTCTTTTTCACAGCCCTTCAAATTTTTGCTTCCATGGAAATATCCAATTCCTTCTTAAAGGTTGCCATTGTAGCTGTTGTTCTGCCGAACATTCAGATCATCATAACTGATAGCTGTTTCTTTGCACTTCAACTGGGTTTGTCACTTTGGACTGGAATTTGACATGGAAACACTCACCATTATGATACCATTATTTGCTTTTGGGTCTATCTAGAACAAAATGTACCATATGCTCCAAGTTCTGAATATACAATTTCTGGAACTAAGACATTCACATAAACATGTTCAGTATAATGAAAATAGAAATTAAAAATAATCGAGGATTGAAAGAGGAAGTTGGGTAAAAGGGAGGAATACTTGCATTAGATGTAGTTAGATAACATCTATGTTAAATCTTGTGGTTCTTATTTAGCAAACAACATTCTGATCTAGCTACTGATTCTTGTAAAGATCACTATGTTTGATATGATATAATGATATCCTGCCTGTTGGTACATAAAGCTGTCACAGTTTGTGAGAAACATAATGTGTCAGATTTTGTTGTTAGTATGACTTGAACTTATACCATCGGCCCAAAACACTGTGGTCCATTATGTTATTTAGACCACAAACCTAAAAAAAAAACGCAGAGTGAGAAAATGATGGAATATGAGACCTGAGCAAACAGAGCAACCAAGTGTATATATCCTGAACAAATGAAATTGAAGGATTAAGAAATAATCAGGCCATGGATTTGAGAAGGAGGATTCAAATACAACGTGAACATTTTCAATAAAAACTGAAAAAACTGTGGATTCTGGAAATTGATGTCAGCTCTGAGGAATGGTCACTGGATCTAAAATATTAACTCTGATTTCTCTCCACAGATGCTGCCAGACCTACTAAGCTTTTCCAGCAATTTGTGTGTGTGAGAGAGAGATCAGATCAGATGTAGAAAGAAGTGTTAACAGAAAGTTCTCATGCTCACATTTCTGACCACAGTCCAGTGCAGATTTCAAGGAACAGCACTTCATTTTCCATTTCAGCATTTAACAGCCTTCTGAACTCAACATTGAGTTTAACAACTTCAGAGCATAATGTCTGTCCTCCCACTTTGTTTCTATCTTTTTAAAATAGTTTTGCTTTATCAGAGTTGACCCATATTAAGACCAACTCTGGATCCTTCCCATTTCTTCAGATCCATCACCGTTCTCTTTGCACTTTGTTTTGTTACTTGTTTAATCTCTAATCACCCTCACCCTCTACCCTTGCCCTGAGTGTGCCCCTGCTCCACTGTTCCTCCCCACCTTTTTCTGTACTACAAAACCCATCACTGTTCTGAAGTCCAATTGAATTCAAAATGATCATTCTGTCTCTCAGACCTGCTGATTTTCTCTCGCACTTTGTTTACGTGCTGAATCTCCTAATATTTTGGCTGTGTCCTTTTCATTGCATTTCATGGAGGGTTTCTCTTTGTGTATGCCGAGTGCCGAGTGCTTGTCCCAAACCTGCCTTATTAATTCCAATTCCATTACCGAACAACTCAAATGGCCTCCTTCTTCAAAGAACACAATTTCCCCTCCAACATGGTCGACGACGTTCTTCACCGTTTCTCCTCCACTTCCTGCTCCTCCGCTCTTGAACCCCGCCCCTCCAATTGCCACCAGGACAGAACCCCACTGGTCCTCACCTACCACCCCACCAACCTCCAGATACGACTTATCATCCTCCGTCATTTACGCCACCTCCAGACAGACCCCACCACCAGGCATATATTTCCCTCTCCACTCCTATCAGCATTCAGGAGAGACGACTCCCTCCGCGACTCCCTCGTCAGGTCCACACCCCCCAACAACCCAACCTCCACTCCCGGCACCTTCCCCTGCAACTGCAAGAAGTGCAAAACTTGCACCCACACCTCCCCCCTCACCTCCCTCCAAGGCCCCAATGGATCCTTCTATATCCGTTCCAAATTCACCTGCACCTCCACACACAGCATTTACTGCATCCGCGGCACCCGATGTGGTCTCCTCTACATTGGGGAGACAGGCCGCCTACTTGCGGAACGTTTCAGGGAAGGCCTCTGGGACACCCGCACCAACCAACCCAACAGCCCCGTGGATGAACACTTTAGCTCCCCTCCCACTCCGCCAATGACATGCAGGTCCTTGGCCTCCTCCATCACCAGACCCTGGCCACACGACGCCTGGAGGAAGAGTGCCTCATCTTCCGCCTAGGAACCCTCCAACCACAAGGGATGAATGTAGATTTCTCCAGCTTCCTCATTTCCCCTCCCCTCAGCCGCTTGGCACAACAGCCTCAATCCTGAAGAAGGGCTTATGCCCAAAACATCGATTCTCCTGCTCCTTGGATGCTGCCTGGCCTGCTGTGTTTTTCCAGCACCACATTTTTCAACTCTGCCTCATTAAGTACTAACCTCAGCCCTCTAGCACCTCTTTCATTTGATGCAAGCCTAATTTTCCCACACGCTGTAGCTAGAGATTTTCTCTGAGATATACCAGCATCCCTGACATCTGCGCCATCTTGGAACTCCAACTCTGCACCAGGTCAAATGTTGTAGTCTGAAATTACCCTTCACTATCAATGTAGTGGCATAGCTGCCACAAACCAACACTTCTCACAAGGCATAAGTGGCACCACTGAACTTCCTTGTGTGTGCAGCTGCATATTGCTATCACGATTTAAACTGCAGGCCACACAGCTCACTTATCTTTAAACCATCTTACAAAAACTGAAATTCTAGAGAAACTCAGCAGGTCTGGCAGCATCTGTGGAGAGAAAGCAGAATTAATGTTTTGTGTCTTCAGAATGGATTCTCCAACCCTCTCTAAGTCACTGCTACTCATATCTCAACATCCATCTGGCATCTTACTGTTGTTTATTGTAAGACCATCATAAACAAGAAAACCTCCAAATGCCCTCAAAACATTCACTTTTCTTCAAATATTCCAAAACAAACAGAAATTAAACAGAAGCTGCATTTGCCTCTTGCAACAACCACCACCCACCAGGTCAGTCCAAGCGTTAAACCTCAACTTCAGGAGGTAGAAACAATGACTGCAGATGCTGAAAACCAGAGTCTAGATTAGAGTGGTGCTGGAAAAGCACAGCAGGTCAGGCAGCATCCGAGGAGCAGGAAAATCGATGTTTCGGGCAAAAGGGGCGTCAGGAATAGAGGCAGGGTGCTTGCTCCTCGGATGCTGCCTGATCTGCTGTGCTTTTCCAGCACCACTCTAATCTAGACTCAACTTCAGGAGATCTGTTGCCTGCTCCACCATGGCCTTGATGAAGAATTTTGTTTCTTATTAATTTCCAGATTGTTGCAGGCTAGGCCAACATTTATTGCCCACCCTTAATTGTCCAGAGGGTAGTTCAGAGTCGATCACATTGCTGTGGGTCTGGAGTCACATGTAGGCCAGGCCAGGTAAGGACAGCAGTTTCCTTCCCTAAAGGAGATTCAAAAACCTGATGGGTTTCTCCAAAAATTGACTACAATTTCATGGTCTCCATAGACTTTTACTTGCAGATTTTTAAAAAATTGAACTCAAGTTCCATAATTTGACATGGCAGGATTCAAACCCAGCTCCACAGAACATGACCTGGGTCTGTAAATTAATGGTGATAATACCATGAGGCCATCGCCTGGCCCTCATGGGTGGCTTTGCATCTATACTCCACCTTAATTAACTAACTTGCAATATTCTCACATTTTATTATAACAACATCAACAACAAAGTAAAGTGGCTTTCAGAAACTAGCTACTTTTAGAAACTAGCTTTGCAGAAAAATAGATATAGTGTATTTTATCTCGAATTTCCAGTATATTGGTGAGATGGGGAGTGCCTACGTTTTTACTAGAGCACACTTGCAGACTTAACTCAGAATGGCAAATAAAACTCTGGAAATTAATAGGAATTTATTATTTATTTGCTCTCCCAGTTGAAGAAATATTTGGCACATGGTCAAATTAAAAGGAAGGAAGCACACAATGTCAGAATTGAACAGAACAGAATGGCGTATTTGCTGGAGGAAATCATAGAAACAGTCTGAGTGAGACTTTAGGCTAAGTTGTGAGTGAGAGTGATAACTTTCAGTTAAATTAATTGAGTTGAAGTCCATGGAATAAAAGGTAATGACAGTTGACTAAGTGAGAGCAGAGATATTGGTGAGCAGTTGTTTTTTCTTTGGACGAGAACGAATTGTTCTCCAGGTATTGGAGCTTTTCTTGTTATATATTAGTGACCAAACCTATTATAGAAGACATTGTTTCATAATTTGCAAATGTTACAAAACCTGGAAATATAAGGAGTTATGAGGTGGAAAATGATAGACTCGAAGGATTAGTGGAATGGATGCATACATGAGTGGTGAAAGTTGTTGCAGGAAAGTGTCAAATGATACATTTTTGTAAGAATACCAGGAACGCAAAGAACTCAAGGAAGGCAATATAACTAAAGAGGATGCAGCAGCAGAGAGACCTGGTACATGTGCAAAATGTGTTCAATGTGACAGGGCAGCTTATGAAACTGGTTAGATGGACAGATAAGATCCAGAGCTTACAATGGAGACAGAGTGCAGAAGCAACACAGTTATGATGAATTCCTTTAAAACATTGGTTCGGCCTCAAACAACACATTATGACTAATTCTGGCTACTGCACTTCAAAAAGGATGTGAGGATTTATGAGCTGCAGAAAAGATTCATCAAAATGATTCCAGGCCTAAGGGACTTCAGATTTGTGAATAGTTTGGAGAAGCTGGGGTGTTCTTCTCAAAGAAGGGAAGGTTAAGAGGAGATTTATTAGTGGCCTAAATCAAGAGAGGTCTAGAAGTGGAGAGTAAGAAGTTGTTCTCATTGACAAGGATCGAGAACCAAAGGACTCATGAGGAAACTTTTTTTTAAATGCAGTTAGAATCTGAACTGATTGACTGAGAATTTGTATGTAAGCATGTGTGTGTACCGTGGAGGGAGAGAGGCAGATTAACTTGTGACTTTCAAAAGGGAATTTGTTGAGAACTGAAGGGAAAACAGTTGCTGGTTTATGTACCACCTGCAGTGGAGTGGGACTAGCAAAATTGCACTTCCAGAGAGCTGGCAGAGTCTAGAAGGATGGAATGGCCTCCTGTGCTGTAACCATTTTAGGTTTCTTTGACTGAAACGACCAACGTAAATTAGTGAGGACTGTGGTGAAGGAGAAATGTAATTTAGTTTGATGGAGCTTTAGAGGCTGATGAGGAGGTAGTACAGAAGTCAAAAGTGGAGTTCAGAACATTAACATAATATTGGAGATGCAAGTAGGAGGATTTTGTAATGTATACAATGTGGAGTTTGAAGCACTAATCAAGATAAATTAAGCTATCACAGTTGCAGACTGTACATTTCAGTATGAGTCAGCAGACTGAGGACAAGGGAAAAAGGTTACAGACTTATTGGCAGGAGGAGAATAGGGTGGCTGTAATCTTGGTGATGTTGAATTTGAAAAACAATATACCTGTGGTCTGGTTCTTGACAAGTAATTGGCTTCGCTGAGTTGATAATGATAGTGAAAATCCCAGGGCTGGATTAGTTGCCATATGTTCAGGAGTTGGAGCATAGATATGAATAAAAGAAGAGGTACAAAGATGGAATTGTGTTGTACAGAGACAGGAGGAGAAGCAAATGCATTGATGGTGCACCATACAGAAAAGACAGTTTATTTGGAGGAAGTATGGAACACACCAGAGAGATTGAACAAGACAAGATTGGATAAGATGCAGCAATTATAGTAACAACATTAAATGGTGATTTTATGTCAGTGTGGTTGGCAGTATGAAAATTAAACTGAAGGAATTCAAACAGACCATTTTCAGACAGGTGAACCTCCAGGTAGTTAATGAATGCCTCCAGGCATTCAAGAAAGAAACAAGAAATTATTTGGGACTAGTAACCAGATAATGTCATGTGATTGTTGAGAAAAATGACAGCTTTGAGAGGATTGTAGCCATCTGCAATTTTGTTTACCTTGATTTCATCACCAATGGATTTCCTTTCCAGGAGAATTTCATTGAATTTTCGACAAGCTAAGCTCCGTTTAATAATAGTTTGCACCAGCAATGATACTGAGACAGAGGTGTTCCTGACTGTTGTTAAAGAGAGGGAGGCATTCTCTACCCGATAATAACAGATGGCATTCACTTGAGCGGTCACCATGTCACTGGATATAACCTACAAAATAAAGGAGAACCTTGAGTGTTACAATTATTTCTGTTTCAGCAGAAGCACTCAAAATCAAATGCTAAATGGAATCAATTCGATATGTTCAATACTGATACCTCTACATTTACACAGATGGAAATAAATGAGCAAGATAATGAAGCCATGAGAGAACATTGTTGCAAAGTTAAAACTGTTATTCTGAATATTCAAGTGTATTTGATAGGAAGGAATGAAAAGGGTGTGGGTGGCTCAGTTAATTAAGGGTAAGGTTAGTACAGTGGTGAAAAGGAATATAAGCTTGCAGAAGAGTTGAGTGATAGGTGTGAGATATGCGAGAAATTCTGAAAGACACCATCACAACCTGGGCATGATTTGGAGATGCTGGTGTTGGACTGGGGTGCACAAAGTTAAAAATCACACAACACCAGGTTGTGTCATTGTATCTGACAATTGTGTCCTCCACAACCATCTGATGAAGGAGCGACGCTCCGAAAGCTAGAGCTTCCAATTAAACCTGTTGGACTATAACCTGGTGTTATGTGATTTTTAACTTTGCTTTTAGTGGGGAATATTAACAAGGTAGTGGCTGTGCATTTAAAGGTATTGGATAAAGAAGGGAAACATTTTGTACATTTCGCAAATAAATTTTGTTAGTTGAAAGTAATACAAGGTAAATCTAAGAAAGTAGTTGTGGATAAGGTGATGGAAAAGTGGATAAGGACTAGATTTGGACCAGTGGCATTTTTTTCTGAGTTGGGGAGATGGTGGTGTTCTTTCCAAATGGTCCATTTAGAGATATGTGTGCAAATATGCACAAAATAGTTATGAATACAGCAGCAAAAAGCACTTTTCGCAACATGGTGTATGAAAGGAACTGTGCAGTAAAGAAATGAAAAGGTTCAAAACATTTTGACAGATCAGCCAAACTGTAAATTATCTACATTGGCATGGGCTGTATGTGCTGAGAATTAGTTCGAGATGGTTGGAGGATATATTCCAAGTTAGCTCATTAGTAGGAATCCTAAAGTTCCATCACTAATAGGTGAACAACCCCAGTTTGGGAAGGGGCGGCAATCAGTTCTGTTTTTTTGGAACATTTGAATGCACCACATGCAGACACAAAGGCCTTCATTAAATCCATGGGCTCAGAAAGAATTCAGGAGCCTTGAGGTAAAGACATCAAAAACCAACTTAAATCTCGGAGATCTGCTTTATTATAAGAGCAAGAGACTTAAAGGATGGAAAGTCTGGGGTGCGGTGAGGTTATTGGTAAAGACAGAAAAAAATACTTGTATAACATGGGAATCAGACTGTTCAGGTGCTCTGTTTAAGGTTGTTTGGTATGGATTACAGTACAAGTTTGCAGATTCTGAAGTAGCCCGAATAGCTCCTGTGCTTACCCAAATGTTGCTGGGCTATGAGGATCAAATGGCTACAATTCACAGTTTTTCTGATGATGGACAGTTCAGTCCTAATGATCAATATGAGGCTATTGATACCAAAGGGCATCTGCCTAAAGTGGGTAAGTTACATATAGAAGGGGCTAGTCATGAAGAAATGCAGAGAAGGCCACCAAAAACTTTTAAAGCTGGATGAATGTGCAGGATGAGGGGCAGGATGTTCAGGCCATGGATAGGGCTCATGAAGGACAAAGATGGAATGCAAGAAAACTCAATGTAAGCTCAGGTCACAGGTCTGGAAGGGAACATGACCCTAGAAAGAAGTTCTATTAATAGGAGGGGGAGGCCAAACAGTAACAGTCCAGAAAAAAGAGAGAAGACAAGATGAAGAATGTAGTTTAACAAGAGCAAGAAATGTGGTGCAGGCCAGGAATATGAGTGGGAGATGAAGCCTATGTGATTAGGAATTCCTGGTGGTCACAAAGAAACTGGAAATCAAGTGAATCAAAGGCGCCATAGAACAAAGAAATGTGAAAACTGGAGGGAATGTAAGGGTTATTTAGAGGTCGCAAACAGGGGACAGTCAGCCCTATCATATAGCTGGCTATCCACCAAACAGGGGGCTCCTGAATGGATATACAAAGCCAAAGCAAACCCTATGGCTTGAGGTTTTGGAGCAAATCTGGGAGACCAAGATATTTGAGGCCAGTTTTGTTAGTAATTGTAGATCAATGGACATTAAAGATACATTTCTGCAGGGAGACCAGCTTAAGAGGGAAGTATCTCTTCTTCCTTCAAAAGAGGCACTAAATGCAGTGGGATCACTCTGAATGTTAAGTAAATATAAATATGGTCTGAGCGATGTCTCAAGTGTTTGTTATTTCTCAGTAAGGTCTGTCTTGTTCAAGTTTGGATGTCTTCAGTTAATAGCAGATCCTGCCATGTTTTACTTGCTTGATGATGGGATAGTTTTCAGGTATCATAATGATGCATGTAGATTTTTATTTGTGCAGTGGAAACAATGAACTTGAAAACATTATCATAAATGGTCTTAAAGCAGAAGTCACAATTATAAACCACGCTTCTGGGGCTTTAAAGTTTATTGAATTGGAAATCAAGCAGGATGAATCAAATGCAAAAGTAATCTTATTTGGAAAATGTTAGCCATTGCTGGTTATTAAAGTAAATCACAAAAAGATGCAGCAGCTTCCAAAACTGAAATGGAGGAATTGTGAAGTCAAATTGGACAATTCAATTGGTTCCATGCCCAAACAATCTAAATGCTAGTTCTGAAGTATTAGAGTAGAGAGCAACAGTGAAAAATCTTCAGGTCGGAAATATCATTTGGGCAAATAAAACATTGAAAAAATTAAAAATGGAGCATTATGTTTTGAAATTTCCATATCTGGGAGATGCTAAAATCGGAAACTTTTATTTTTAGTAATTCTTCACATGCCAATCTCTGTGATGGGTTCTGTTGTGCCGGAGAATTCAAATAAAACATTTCTTGTGGGCAAGAGAGTTAAATAGAATCATAAAATCCCTACAGTGTGGAAGCAGGCCATTTGGCCCATTGAGTTCACTCCATCCCTTCGAAGAGCATTCCACCTCAACCCATCCCTCCTAACTTATCCCTGTAACCCTGCATTTCCATGGCTTATCCACATAGGCTGGACATCTCTAGACACTAGAGGCAATTTAATATGGCCAGTCCATTCAACCTGCATGCCTTTGGACTGGTGGGAGGAAGCCAGCGCACCCGGAGAAAACCCACGCAGTTTGAGGATGATTGCACGATCTGTTAAATTAGTTTAAAAAGTTGTTAATATTCTTTAGGCTGCACTTCAGCCCCACGCTTCTGATCTTTGGGCACTCAGTGTGGAGGGGGCAAGTAATTTGGAGGATCTCCTCATGGATCTCCTCCTGGACATGGCTTAAGTAGCAATCAACAAGTCCAGGCAGCAGGCCATGGAAGGAGTCATAGTTGCTGCTGCCTGCCCATCTTCTGCATCTACGTTCACACTTGAGTTTCCTTGGAGATGGAGCCCACAGTATCCACTAATACTTTTGAAATGTTTAGAGGAAAGTGCCTAGCACATGAACCCTTCCAGCTCCATTTTAATTTAGTCCCTTCCCTCTCTCTTAACCCTTCCCTTTTATTATTGTTGTACAGCCCTTGGTGGATAGTGATTGTTAATTGTTTAATTTGTCAAACAGGTGATCAGGTGGTGAAAAGCAAAAGGAAAGCAGTTAGTGGTTTGTGAGTTTAAGGGCGTGTGTTTAATAGAACTAAACTTGTCAGTAAAATTGTAGACCTGGACTCTATTTAACAATATTTATCCTCTAATATACAACAACTTGGCTTCATGCATTCCCTGGAGCATTCATCACACTTTTATCATGCGTTTGTCTTTTTATGCTTACTTCATGAAAAGGGATCTCCAAGGTTTTGATTCGTAGATCCACTGTATGATACGTGTCCAGACATGGCATGAAGAAAAAGAGGCCTAAAATATGAACCAATGAAGAGCAGCTTATATCAGAATAAATCTTATCCACTTTTAAAAAATCCTTTATCTGTGCTTCAACATCTCGACTGTTTTAAATGAAATCAAATCTTACTGGTAAAGAATCTTCAAATAAGTTTACTAAGCCCATTCTCTAGGATGCTGCTTTCATAGGAGCTGTGTGTTGAAGATACGTAATTTGCAACAAATTTTCAACCTGAACTTCCTTCAAGTGTGGGAAGCAGGGGATCAATGAATAATTCCTTTTAATTAATAATATTAATCATTGGGGACAACTTTCTTTATATTGCTTTTCTCACAGCCACTAAATTTTGGAGTACTCTTATTGAGAGTAGGAGCACCTATCAATTATTCCATGGTATTAGTCTTTGCAAAAACCTACTAAAACTGTTTTGATTTAAAATGATAAATTATTTTCAAAGTATAGGTGTTCAGAGACAAATTGGACAAAACACATCCTGATAAACTGTTGATAAATGTTGACAAATTTCATTGCAGAATATAATAATTCTATACTGTTTGGACCAATTGAATTATACACACAAACAATTTAAACGATCTGGATATAATCCCAGTTTACGTTTTTTCATGTTTGTTAAAAGTAGTTTCTTGAAGATATGGATGCTTGATGCAAGGTTTTGTGCATCTCTAGTTTTCCAGAGAAGGTAGCTTGCAGTAATGATACTCCTACAATGACAATGTAGAAGTGAAAATAGTTACGCACCTAAACTGAGGTTCTGGCTGTAAATTCATTGGCTGATATTTCACTTTTTGAAAATAAAAATCATCAAAGTAAAACACTTAAATTTCATCTTGCATAGAGACAAAAGTTACAATGCTGGCAGCAATGTGTTACCAATCCTAATATGCCTCTGAAGGTGCAAGTAGCTACCTGGTCCTTTGGGTCTTCCTGATAGTAATCGTCCCAGTCTGAAGATCACCGCACGCTCATAATCTTGGACTATCTGTACAACAAACAAAAAATGATTATTGTACGAGTGAATATTGGTTACTGCCAACTAATCCAAGCAGAAAGTGACAAGATTTCTACAATATTTACTGCCTGTTAAATATATTTCTGTCGTGCTATATATTTCCAATAATTTCTGGTTTAGTGTTAGTTGTGTTTTCTTTTGGATCCTAATTTTTTTTAACGTGTTGCTCTCCTTTAGGTGGCATATTGCTAAGCAATTACTGGCCATACCCAACATTGGCAAATGAGGGTCAACATCTAAACAAAAACACATGACCTCTTATTTTGGAGGGTCAAGTATTAAACCCGCTAGAAATACTTCATACCCACTGAACCAACCTTCCCAAAAATGCCAATTGCAGTGTTTTGTTACTATTATACTTGCCTTAACACAGAACCAGATAGAGACTGGGAATGAGACAAGAACCAGCAACAAAGTAAGGAATGTGAGAATACACTCGCAGACGCCTGGCCTTCGGTGCTTGATACCTGATTAAGAAGAGCAGGCAGGCATATCAGATTATTACAGTCTGTTTTAACAAACACATTTTAAACATCAAGTGCTATGTACTGTGTTTCTTGTATCATGCTCTACTTGTCCCTTTTTCTGTTAGTTCTTTGGTTATTAGCAATGCAATACTTTGATGTCATTTCATATGTAAAGCTAGGCTGCCCAGATTTTTTTTCTCTGGTTATCCAAGATGACATTAATTGCATACAAATTTTAATTTTTCAATTTTCTTTTTATTCATTCATGGGGTGGGCATCACTGCTGGTCCAGCATTTATTGCCTATCCCTAATTACGCAGACGGCCATTAGGAATCAATCACATTGCTGTGTCTGGAGCCAGACCAGATAAAGATGGCAGATCTCCTTCCCAGATAGGTGTTTCTGACAATTAGCAATGATTTCATGGTCATCATGAGATCATTATTTCCAGATTGTTGTTGAATTCAAACTCCACTATCTGCCACAGCAGGTTTTGAACTCAGGTCTCCAGAACATTACCTGTGTCTCTGGATTAATAGGCTAGCAATAATATCAGTAGGCTACAACTCTCATTCAACTTTACAGAAACATTGACCTCAACATTTCAAGGAAGCAGGCATGGGTAGAAATCTGAATTTAAAAGCAGGACTTCATTCTTTATTCCTTTTCTAGTCTGATGGTGAGCTTAATTTCCTTGACAGGCACAAACCTCAAGGACTGGAAATGTGTTGCTGGAAAAGCGCAGCAGGTCAGGCAGCATCCAGGGAACAGGAGAATTGACGTTTCGGGCATAAGCCCTTCTTCAGGAATGAGGAAAGTTTGTCCAGCAGGCTAAGATAAAAGGTAGGGAGGAGGGACTTGGGGGAGGGGCGTCGGAAATGTGATAGGTACTACAAACAAACCATTATCTCCCAGACCGTCCATAACCTCATCACCTCGGGGGATCTCCCATCCACCACCTCCAACCTCATAGTCCCACAACCCCGCACTGCCCGTTTCTACCTCCTGCCCAAAATCCACAAACCTGACTGCCCCGGCCGACCC
>NC_057720.1:65194500-65204535 GCF_004010195.1 Chiloscyllium plagiosum
CGGGCGGTGCGGGGTTGTGGGACTATGAGGTTGGAGGCGGTGGATGGGAGATCCCCCGAGGTGATGAGGTTATGGACGGTCTGGGAGATAATGGTGACCTCTTTCCACCTATCACATTTCCGACGCCCCTCCCCCAAGTCCCTCCTCCCTACCTTTTATCTTAGCCTGCTGGACAAACTTTCCTCATTCCTGAAGAAGGGCTTATGCCCAAAACGTCGATTCTCCTGTTCCCTGGATGCTGCCTGACCTGCTGCGCTTTTCCAGCAACACATTTCCAGCTCTGATCTCCAGCATCTGCAGACCTCACTTTCTCCACAAACCTCAAGGATGCTAATTCTCAGGATTACCAGAATTTATAATGAAATTAATATCACAAATGATGGGTGATGGTAGTAGAGTGATAATACCACTAGGCTAAAGGTATGGAGACATGTGTTCAAATTTATCACTGGTGCTGGTGGAATTTATATTTGACTAGTAAACTCCAGAATATAGACCTAGGGCAGAACCTTCCCATGGCCTTAACAGTGTGGGAAATGGCGAAAAATTTGGAAGATTTGCAAGCGACGTCAGGGGAGGCCTTCCTTGGTGTCAGGAGAAACAAGTGGCAATTTCCAGAGGTTGAGATGAAATTCTTGCTAATAAACTCAAGAGACCTATTGATGGGGGTTATTCCCACTATCACTATTATTGTTCTCGATTCTCACTCCATTAATTTGCTGTTTCCCATTCTACCACCCATCAGATAGAAACTGGATGCTGAAATTTCTCAGCATGGAAGTTAGGGCAGCTATCTGGCAACTACAGGTCTCCACTTGCTTCTCTGGACCTCTATCTTGGACACCCATTAACAATGTCTCAGGATACATTCCATGGGTAGTGGCTGCATGTACCTTATGTGCATAGGTGCCAGCAGCCAACACATGCCAGATTCATTGGACTAACATGGTAGATCTCTCATGCACTTACTTCTGCACTTTCGAGTGCAATACCATCTCTCATTGCAATGCTGTTGCAAGGACACATTGCATACAGGGACAGCACCCTGATCATAGTTTGGACTAGGTTGCATTTCAGAGCCGTCCACTTGTTTTCTGAATGCTCATTTACTTAACACCTACCTCGATGCTCACAGCATCTCTTCCTTGTTTTTAGTACCTTGACTGCTCAGTCAGAGGTTAAAGGCTCATAGAACGGTCAGGGGTGTCTGTACCTCATCAATCCAGTGAGTGAGTCTATTGCAACCAATCCAGGAACTCGCACTAACATAGTTGGTGAGCTGTACAGATATCAGTCAGGGGTCTGGTTGCTCATTGTTTGGGTCTCTCCGGCTAAGTTTCACAAGTGAGTGTGTTATTGTCAGTCCAGTTGACTGTCTACTAAAATTCAGTTGTGGTTTTGAGGAGCCAGTGATGTGGAAGGAAGGTTGGAGAAGTAATTGTAGAAATTGGAGGCAGAATCGTGGAACGTAGGGGCAATGATAATACTGAAGGGGGCAGCTCAGAATATAAGGGTTGAGAATATAGCATAAGGTGGAAAAGAATCAAGTGAGAATGAGGTCATTGATGGTAAACAACACCCTGGCTTCCATGGCTCAATACCAGACCTGCTGTATTTACCTGATAAATCACTTGGTTTGTACAATTGTGACTAGTCATGATGACAGAGATCATCAGGCTAACAACACACTAGTTCGATAAGCTGAGCAGATTGAGTATATGAATGATACAGAAAGAGGCTTCCAGACTGCTGCAAGGGTAGGTTGTGTGGGTCTCTCTCTTTCTCTCTCCAATAAAGGCACATGAAACCTGCAAAAAGCCAGTTATTTTCTCCCACCAGTTGTTGTAAGCTGTGCCTTTACCCAGAAATGAAGAGTCTTTGTTGTTCATACACCAATTACCCTGTGAAGAAGCAAAAGAACTTGGAGACAGGAGATTGACGCAAAAACTCCTGGCAAGCCAAAAGGAACATCTCCATGAATCCTGTGGGCTTGGGATATTGAAATGTGTTTCTCAATTTTTTCCCTCCACTCTTGAAACTGGTGCATTTTGATTTTCTGTGTGTGTGCGTGTAGAGATTATAAAAAGGGGTTTAGCTAATATATTGACAGTTCCTAAATGTTTATTTGTATTAGAATGCCCTTATTTGTAATAATCAGTAGTTCCTGTTAAGTATAGGAACTCAGTAGTGTTGATTGTAATAGACAGGTAAATCAGAGACTTTGCGTACTTTGAACAGATCACTAATCTTTGTAGTAACTCCGGAAGTAGTGGGGCTTGAGAATCAGTGCACTTTTCCAAGTGGGTCTTAACACAGAAACAAAAAAGTTTCTCCAAAAAGCAGTTTACACTTGAAACAGCTTAGAAAGCATCCAGAAGAATGGACTTATGTCAATCTCATACAAATGCCTCATACCTACTGGAGGTTGGTTTATGGAAGACAATAGTAAAGCATCTACAGTACCAATAGTAAAGATTGATTTCTCAAATAGGGCATCAACAAAAGGGACAATCCATTTCAAAGGTAAATTTGAGCAGAGAATGGAGGATGTAAGAGTTCCCTTACATGTCTCACCAGTCAGTTTTGTATGTTGGGATTCCTACTGTTCCACATGCTGGAAAATTGGCTTTATCAGTATCCTTGTAAACAGGGCCCAAGCTGTTGTTCACTGTACAGGCCTGATGCTGAACTAGGCACACCAAAGCCATCCTGCAGGATAATAGCTACCTTGACCAGATCATTTTCATGTTGTAACCTCAGAAAGCCAGTAATGGACCTAAGGCTATCAGTTTTAGTATGAAGAGTGCCCAGCCTGTCACAGAGGGTAAGTTATCTTTAACAGGTGAAGCTGTTCTATCTGACTCTGCTACGATGCAGCAACAACACAAATGGACTTCGTTACTAACAGGATGCAACATCAAGCCAAAAAGAGGTTTCATACAGATCATACAAATGAGTAATGTGCTTTTGAAATTTAATGCCAGGGTGATGCTAGGTATTGGCCGCAAATCCCAAAGGCTGGTGGATCATATCAAATTACTGTTTAGCTGTTCACAACAAGCAAGGTACTGACCATTGTTAGTTGGACTTACCACACGGCCTGCTTGCATGTACTGGAAGCTGCAGTTATTAATGGACAAGGCCCTGTTCCTTTACAGGCAGACAGAAGATGTACCGACACTGTGCCTGTTTCAATTTAACAGAAATAGGTGACTGCCTTTCTCTTATTCATTTCTCGGGGCAATGCCTTGACCAATCAGAGTCAGCCAGCTTGTTTTTGAGTGCTTTTGCCAATCAATCAGCGCTCTCCTCATTAAGTATAAGTATTATTTTCCTTTGGTACTTAATGGAAATTATTCTGATGAATGCAAGTTGTAAAGCTTGGATAAAATATGTCTTTCTTCCTTAGTGATACTCGAGATCCGAACTTCCAACTCACTATTCAGGCAGATCCACTAGAATCAGGAGTTGGATGGACAGATGGTTTTCTGAATTCTGTATCGGACAGTTCGAAGGTGTTGGCAGAAGATCACTATTGTCCTCCTGGAGTGGGCAGCTGCTGTGTTGTTGTGAAGGTGCTGCCATCACTGGTGACTAATCAACAGGCAGGCCACAAGCTTGCAGGACTGGAGGAGACAGAAAGCAAGAGGAAGTAGGCCACTTGGAGTCCTCCTCCTTTATAATCTCCCTTCTGTTCTCTGGAGGACAGCAGTTTTATAAGGAGGATTGGTTAGTTGATCACATGATCTTCCCATAGACGCTCAGAATTTACCCAGACACATCATAGCAAGTTGATTCAAGGTCCGTGGTTTAGAATTGGTGCAATAATGGCTAGGGGAGCTCCCTCCTCAGCCAGAGTCTGTTGTCTAATGTGATTCCATCTGATGGCTTAGTCTGCACCTTGTGGAATATCCCATCGGATGTTTTCTGATTAGTTCAGGAGATGGGATCTCCTCACTCATCAAAGGTGATTACCTTCAGTTGGCTACTTCTCGACATGATTTGGAGATGCCGGTGTTGGACTGGGGTGTACAAAGTTAAAAAACACACAACACCAGGTAATAGTCCAACAGGTTTAATTGGAAGCACTAGCTTTTGGAGGGCTGCTCCTCCATCAGGTGGTTGTGGAGGACACAATTCTAAGGCACAGAATTTATATCAGAAGTTTACAGTTTGATGTAACTGAAATTATACATTGAAAAATACCTTGATTGTTTGTTGAATCTTTCATTTGTTAGGATGACCATGGTAGTTTCACTTCTTTCATGTGTAAATCACAAAACGTTTTTTTAAAAGTTACATTATCAGATTAACTGTAACAATTGGTGTCAGCCAGATAATATGTTGAAGGTGTTAGCCCCCTGTGTTCCCTGTCTGTGCCATAACGTTTAGACTGATTCTAATCTAAAAGGTGAGTTAACAGAGTCTTACATGGATTCACGCAGTTTTTGAGCAAAGTACAATATAACTCTGCAAGTACAAATTCACCCCACAAACCTATATGTATATGTGTGCATGTGGGTTTTTGTGTGTGTGTGTGTCTGTGGTGGGGGGTTGTGAGTATGAGAGAGAGTGTATATGGGTGTGTGTGCGTATCTGAGTTAATGTGTGTGTGTGTGTGTAGTGCGATGGTGGTCACCTGTAGTGTGACATGAACCCACGGTCCCAGTTGGGGCCCTCCCTATGGGTACGGAACTTAGCTATCAGCCTCTGCTCGGCCACGTTTCGCTGCTGCCCATTCATCCATTGCCGTAGCCTTTGCTCAGTTTCCCCAATGTACTATACCTCAGGGCATCCTTGCCTGCAAAGTATAAGATAGACAATGTTGGCTCAGTCACATGAGTACCTACCACGTACATAGTGGGGGGTGTCCCCACATGTAATGGTGGTATCCATGTCCATACTCTGACACGTCTTGCAGCACCTGCCGTGACAGGGTTGTATGGAGTTGTCCTGAAAGCTGGGCAGCTTGCTACGAACAATGATCTGTTTGAGGTTTGGTGGTGGTTTAAAGGTGAGCAGTGGAGGTGTGGGGAAGGTCTAGGCGAGGTGCTCATCCTCATTGATAATGTGTTGCAGGTCACGAAGAACATGGCGTAGTTTTTTCAGCTCCTGGGAAGTACTGGACAACGAGGGTTACCCTAACGGTTGCAGCACGTGTCTGTCTCCTGAGGACACCAAGTACATGGCAGGTACTCATGTGACTTAGCCAACGTTTTCTATCTTATACTTTGCAGGCAAGGATGCCCTGAGGGATGGTACATTGGGGAAACCGAGCAAAGGCTACGACAACGGATGAATGGGCACCGCACAACAATCAACAGACAGGAGGGTTCCCTCCCAGTTGAGGAGCACTTCAGTTGTCCAGGACATCCGACCTCGGACCTTTGGGTGACCATCCTCCAAGGCGGATTTCAGGACAGGCAGCAGCAAAAAGTGGCCGAGCAGAGGCTGATAGCTAAGTTCCATATCCATAGGGAGGGCCTCAACCGGGACCTTGGGTTCATGTCACACTACAGGTGACCACCATTGTACTATACACACACACAGATACTCCTACACACACACATACACACAGACACACGTATACACAGACATGCACACAGACACTCATACACACTCCTACAGACACACACACTCCTACACTCACACGTGCACCCTCTCACAGACTTAGACACTCTACACTCACATACACACACATATACTCTCTCTTTCATACTCACAACCCCCACCCCAGACAGACAGACAGACAGACACACACACACAAATAAACCCACATGCACACATATGTTTGTGGGGTAAATTTGTACTTGCAGAGTTACATTGTACTTTGCTCAAAAACTGCGTGAATCTATGTCAGACTCTGTTAACTCACTTTTTGGATTAGAATCAGTCTAAACGTTATGGCACAGACAGGGAACACAGGGGACTAACACGTTCAACATATTATGATTAGATTAGATTAGATTCCCCACAGTGTGGAAACAGGCCCTTCGGCCCAACAAGTCCACACCGACCCTCCGAAGAGTAACCCACCCAGACCCATTTACCTCTGACTAACACACCTAGTACTATGGGCAATTCACCTGACCTGCACATCTTTGGACTATGGGAGGAAACCAGAGCACCCGGAGGAAACCTGCACAGACACAGGGAGAATGTGCAAACTCCACACTGACAGTTGCCCGAGGCTGGAATTGAACCTGGGACCCTGGTGCTGTGAGGCAGCAGTGCTAACCACTGAGCCACCATATTATCTGGCTGACACCAATTGTTACAGTTAACCGGAGAATGTAACTTTTAAAAAAAGGTTTTGTGATTTACATATGAAAGAAGTGAAACTATTATGATATTCTAACAGATGAAAGACTCTACAAACAATCAAGGTATTTTTCAATGTATACTTTCAGTTACATCACACTGTAAACTTTTGTGTCATACCGTTGTGTCCTCCACAATCACCAGAAGGAGCGGCGCTCCGAAAGCTAGTGCGTCCAATTAAACCTGTTGGACTATAACCTGGTGCTGTGTGATTTTCTACTTCTAGTCAGGCTGACTTCATTCTAATGTTTAGAATTTGTAGGCCAAAATTATGCATATATTTGGCCATGTTAGTCATGACTGTTTAAGTCAGTTTTTCTTCAAAAATGTTTCTTTTCAGTCTTTTAAATCTAAACCAGTGGTTTCAGCCCTCTCATTAAATTAAGTCATTTTGATATAAAGAATGATTGAAATAGCATTAAGCAGGTTGCATGGGGCATGTTGTCAAGAAGTTGTGTGTAGCAGAGCACACATTGTGAATGACTAACCAATGGTCCTCTGGCACAAAGAAGGAAGTATGAAGCCAGTTTCAGGTTAAAAGCTGTAATATTTGCAAGCTGGTCAATAACAACGCCACAACAAAGAAATTCTGTATTCGTCCAATACTGGTGCAAGAATGGAAGAATTAGTTTGTGGTGAAGAAGATGCCAGGACCAAAATTGGCATGAAAGTTTGAGAAACGTGTATCAGAATGGATCCTTGAAAATTATCATCACCAGAAATACAATGTTTAGATACGGATTTAAGTGGGCCAAATCAAGCCCTGAATCAAGCAAAAATTTCAGAGCAACAGCTATTGATATAGCCACTTCAGAGATTGCAAAGGACTGGAACTGCAGCAAAATTGTTCAAAGACTGACAGAGATCAGAGATCTCTGCCAAAATGGCCAGTTTCCAGGCATCCTTATCAGCCAGTGACAATGGCAAATGTGTGAGATGGCCATGAATTTTGATGTGAAACTGCAACTGCACTGTTGAAAATAAAGTTCAAAAACAGTTCTTGTGAAACCACAGGACATGAGAAGGCAAGATTAACAGTGATACTGGGCTGCATGTCTGACAAAACAAAACTTGGTCTGCACCCTGTAGAATATCCTGTTGGAAGTTTTGTGAATAGTTCAGGAGGTTAGATATTCTCACTTAAAACTTACAATAATTTTCAAATATAAAGCTATTTGGAAATTAAGTTTTCTTAAGGACTTAATATGTATATGCAGGCCACTGGTTAGCTACATGTGGATGGAGAGCAGTTGTGGATCACTAATATCACTACTGAAAGAGTGCAGTATGCAGAATTATTTGGGTGGGATATGTTCAGAATGAATCCGAGATCAAGAGGTGCCTGTGAAGAAATAATACTCAAATTACATGTATAATTGGTTGTCCAACATCCATAACTCAATAACCCATTCAAGGATCATCTTCCCACAAAATGGAGTAAATACACGGTTGACAAAGAAATATCCTTATCAAAGAGTGGAAATATATGTGCGCCTATTGCAAAGACAGTGGGCAGAATCCTATGGCTTGTGAAGAATGTGTACCGTGGCAAGAAATCTGGGAGAAATGCTTTGGAATTAAGCTGTTGCATTTCCAGAGACCCAGGCATCAAGATGAAACTACCAGCAGGCAGTGGTGAGATGCCTATTATCTAGGATTTTTACCTATTGTTGGCTTCACTAACTACAGATCTGGCTTCATTAACAAGCAGCTTCCTATCCCACTATTTGCCACAAGGAAACTTTCCTCTGTCATAGGGTCAGAGGTGTCATTGTTCATCAATGATTGCACAATGGTCAGCACCAATCATGACCCCTCAGATATTGAAGTACTCATGTCCAAATTGAGTAATTCCTAGACAAAATAGAGATTTGGGTTAAGAATGGCAAGCATCATTCACACCACACAAATGTCATACAATGTCCATCTCCAACAAGAGTGAATCTATCACCCCTTGACATTTAGTGGTATTATCTTCACTGAATCTCCCAACATCCTGAGAGTTACCATTGACCAGAAGCTCAACAGATTCACCACTTAAATACATTAGGTACAACAGCAGGTCAGAGGCTAGGAGTCCTGTGGCAAGTAACTCACTTTGTGAGTCCCCAAAGACTGTCCATCATCTACAAGGCACATGTCAGCAGTACGGTGGAATATTCCTCACTTGTCTGGATGGGTGCAGCTCCAACAATATTCAAGAAGCTACACACCATCCAGAACTAAGCAGCAAACATTATTGCCCCCAAAATCAGAAACGTCCACTCCCGCCACCACTGACAGTCTGTAACAGGAGGGTGTGCCTTATACAAGATGTACTGCAGAAATTCACCGAGGCTTCTTAAACAGTGCCTTCAAAACCCAAGACCACTGCTATCTAGAAGGACAACGGCAGCAGATACATGGGAACAGCACCAGCTATAAGTTCATCTCCAAGCCACATATCATCCTGACTTGGAAATATATTGTCGTTCCTTCAGTGTTGATGGGTCAAAATCTTGCACTCCTTCCCTAACAGTATTGTGGGTTTACTTAGAGCAGTTCAAGAAGGCAGATTACCACCAGCTTCTCAAGGACAACAGGAATGAGCAATAAACACTGGTCCAGCCAGTGATGCCCACATGCTAAGAATGAATAAAAGAAAAAGATGTTGACAATTTCAGACATGTTAGGGAATTTCAAAGGTTTCCAAACCTTGGCCACTCTAGCTTGTCACTTGTCCCTCTGAACCACCATCTTGGATACCCAGTGACAACATCTCACGCATTCTCCAGGGCATCTGCACCCTCCTAACCATGAATGGTGGTACCAGATATCTGTCAGACTCTCAGGACCCTCATGGCTTCTTTTCTGTCCACCTACACTGCAGTTGAGTGCTGCTTTTTGGCACATACTGGAAACTAACATTGTAATGCTGCAGTAAGGACACTTTCCATGCAGCAACAGATATCTAGCTCATGCATGGACTTGGCTGCAGGTTAGGCCTCTTCCCTTGCTTTTAAGCATTTACTGCCCTTAGTCCTAACTGGATGCTGAGAACAGCCCTGCCTTGTCTTTTTGCCTTTTGCTGCCTCAGCCTGAGCTATCAAAATCCCATTACTTCTATCTTGCCTTGCTGTTTAGCACAGCAAGGCTTCTCATGGTCGCCAGTAAGC
The DNA here is from genome assembly GCF_004010195.1 of Chiloscyllium plagiosum. Taxonomy (NCBI): domain Eukaryota; kingdom Metazoa; phylum Chordata; class Chondrichthyes; order Orectolobiformes; family Hemiscylliidae; genus Chiloscyllium; species Chiloscyllium plagiosum. Next base: position 65,203,977 of record NC_057720.1, read on the forward strand.
TTCATTCACAGCAAGGGAGACAGCCTTCAGTAAGAGGTTCCTGAGACAGTCCAGGGTCTCTGACAAAGTCCGTCAACCACTTAGGGTGGTCAGGGTTAGGGTCCTTTCCTAGTAAGAGGTAAGGGATCAAATGTCTAGCAACACACCATCTGCCTTGGCTCTTTCTGCCCTATTGTTGGCTGTCTGCCTCCTCCTGTCATGAGAAAAATCATGGGATCGAGTGAAGTGAAAGGAAGTGGCACAGTAGTTGATGCCGGTGCAGGTAGGAAAAAGTGGTGGATTGTCCTGAATAAGTGAACAGGCAACATCAAGGGCAGGCAGGGTTGGTGATATTGGGAGTAAGCAGGGAGAGTGAGTGAGGGAAGATGTTCCAGGCAACAGTGAGAGTGGCAGAGAGCAAGGAATAACGCGTTTGCAGTAGCACAAGTAGAAAAAGTCTGAAGTATTGGAGACAGTGAGGTATGAAGAGGGTGTGAGGGAGCGGGTCGGTGTGTGAGGTGGCGAGGTAGGTGTGACGTGGGGAGAGGATGTGAGGTTGGGGGTGAGGTAGTGCGGAGAG
>NC_057720.1:65209351-65212819 GCF_004010195.1 Chiloscyllium plagiosum
GGGGAGATGTTAGGGGTGGGTTCTTTACCCAGAGAGTGGTTGGGGGCATGGAATGCGCTGCCTGTGGGAGTGGTAGAGTCAGAATCTTTGGTGACCTTTAAGCGGCAATTGGGTAGGTACATGGATGGGTGCTTAAGCTAGGACAAATGTTCGGCACAACATCGTGGGCCGAAGGGCCTGTTCTGTGCTGTATTGTTCTATGTTCTACTTCTCTCAGAGAGTTGTGAATCTGTGAAACTCACTGCCTCAGAGTGCAGTGTAAGGAGAATCAACCAACAGAATCAAGAAAGAAATAGATATATTTCTGAAAAAAAGTGGGGTAAAGGGCTAGGGCGAGCCAGTTGGAAAGTGGAGTTGCGACCTGGGTAAGATCAAGGTTGATCATGTTAAATGACGGAGTGGGCTCGAAGGGCTGAATTACATACTCCTGCTCTTAATTCCTGTGTTTTTATGTTTTACCATCTATCGAGGGTGGTGTCTGCACATAGTCCTGAGTCATGATCAGTTGCTTGCTTGGTGTGATCACTCCAGGCAAATATCTGCCTACAGTCTGCGGTGTGGTCAGTGTTCCATGTTGTAGGGCCATTATAAACAGTCGGCAGGATCACGTACTGTCAATCACGACCAGAGTCTGGTCAAGCTTTTCCTGGGGCTGTCTGTCAGAGTCAGTCATGGAGTTGAGAGCAGTCAGTCCTGAGGGTCAGTACACTGAGTGGTGGAGAGGAGGATAAGGGTTGGAGGGCAAAGTAGTGGTCTGCACTGATAGGAACTGGGGTCATTCAAGACAAGGGGCAAAGGTCAAGCATATGTTAAGGTAGGGACTGGGCCAATGACAGGGGAATGTCAAGCTGTAAGAGGAGTACTGAATGGGAGGGTGTGGAAGCCTATGGGAGGGAGAGATTATCAGCAGTGATCATCAGGTAAGGACAGGTAAACTTAGTGCCTGGTGACTAGTCAGCAACTGGGGCAAGAGAGTGGAGCTGCATATACCAAGAAGAATGCGCTATGCCAGCTATATACTCTGAGCAACCTGTGTTTCGTCCAGCTGTGCTGTTACATTAGTATGATGATGTTGCAATAGTGGGCTGGGTTTTCAGTCAGAATTTAACGAAGGTGTTAATGTCAGGGATACCTGTCTACTCTGGGAAGTCTGGTGAATGGCAAGTTCTTCCAGGTACAGTGAGATGGTAGAATAGGACAAGCGAAGTGCTATTGGAGTGAGCTAGGTAGATAATATGACAGGTAGCCCATAGTCCTTATAACAAGTACTACAAATCGATCCTCAGGTAAAGGCAGAATTCCAAAATTTTTTATTAATTTTGGGTGGAAGTAATTATAAAATAGTGGAAAAGCAGGTTGCACCGGGTTCTGTTCTGGAGTCGTTTGCAAGTCAATTTGTATGCAACTCAGAACATAATGCAGGGTGATGTAGAGTCATAGAGTCACAGAGATGTACAGCATGGAAACAGACCCTTCAGTCCAACCCATCCATGCCGACCAGATATTCCAACCCAATCTAGTCTCACCTACCAGCACCCGGCCCATATCGTTCCAAACCTGTCCTATTCATATACCCATCCAAATGCCTCTTAAATGTTGCAATTGTGCCAGCCTCCACCACATCCTCTGGCAGCTCATTCCATACCCATACCACCCTCTGTGTGAAAATATTGTCCCTTAGGTCTCTTTTATATTTTCCCCCTCTCACCCTAAACCTATACCCTCTAGTTCTGGACTTCCCGATCCCAGGGAAAAGACTTTGTCCATTTCCCCTATCCATGCCCCTCATAATTTTGTTAACCTCTATAAAGCCACCCCTCAGCCTCCAACGCTCCAGGGAAAACAGCCCCAGCCTGTTCAGCCTCTCCCTATAGCTCAAATCCTCCAACCCGTGTAAATCTTTTCTGAACCCTTTCAAGTTTCACAACATCTTTCCAAAGGAAGGAGACAACAATTGCACACAATACTCCAACTGTGGCCCAACCAATGCCCTGTACAACCGCAACATGACCTCCCAACTCCTGTACTTAATACTCTGACCAATAAAAGAAAGCATACCAAACGCCTTCTTCACTATCCTATCTACCTGCGACTCCACTTTCAAGGAGCTATGAACCTGAACTCCAAGGTCTCTTTGTTCAGCAACCCTCCTTACCATTAAGTGTATAAGTCCTGCTAAGATTTGCTTTCCCAAAATGCAGCACCTCACATTTATCTGAATTAAACTCCATCTGCCACTTCTCAGTTCATTGGCCCATCTGGTCAAGATCCTGTTGTAATCTGAGGTAACCCTCTTCACTGTCCACTACACCTCCAATTTTTATGTAATCTGCAAACTTACTAATTGTACCTCTTATGCTCGCATCCAAATCATTTACGTGAATGACAAAAAGTAGAGGGCCCAGCACCAATCCTTGTGGCACTCCACTGGTCACAGGCCTCTAGTCTGAAAAACAACCTTCCACCACCACCCTCTGTCTTCTATCTTTCAGCCAGGTCTTTACTGGAGGAGAAAGTGAGGTCTGCAGATGCTGGAGATCAAAGTTGAAACTTTATTGCTGGAACAGCACAGCAGGTCAGGCAGCATCCAGGGAACAGGAGATTCGACGTTTTGGGCACAGGCCCTTCTTCAGGAAGGGCCTGTGCCCGAAATTGTCTTTACTGCCCTTCTTAAACAGTGGCACCACGTTTGCCAACCTCCAGTCTTCTGGCACCTCACCTGTGACTATCGATTATGCAAATATCTCAGCAAGAGGCCCAGCAATCACTTCTCTAGCTTCCCACAGAGTTCAAGGGTACACTTGATCAGGTTCTGGGGATTTATCCACTTTTATGCGTTTCAAGACATCCAGCACTTCCTCTTCTGTAATATGGACATTTTGCAAGATGTCACCATCTATTTCCCTACAGTCTATATCTTCCATATTCTCTTCCATAGTAAATACTGATGCAAAATACTCATTTAGTATCTCCCCCATTTTCTGCGGCTCCACACAAAGGCCGCCTGGCTGATCTTTGAGGGGCATTATTCTCTCCCTAATTAGCCTTTTGTCCTTAACGTATTTGTAAAAACCTTTTGGCGTTTCCTTAATTCTATTTGCCAAAGCTATCGCATGTCCCCTTTTTGCCTTCCTGATTTCCCTCTTAAATATACTCCTACTTTCTTTATACTCTTCTAAGGATTCACTCGATCTATTCTATCTATACCTGCCATATGCTTCCTTCTTTTTCTTAACCAAACCCTCAATTTCTTTAGTCATCCAGCATTCCCTATACCTACCAGCCTTCCCTTTCACCCTAACAGGAGTATACTTTCTCTGGATTCTTGTTGTCTCATTTCTGAATGCTTCCCATTTTCCAACCGTCCCTTTACCTGCGAACATCTGCCCCAATCAGCTTTCGAAAGTTCTTGCATAATACTGTCAAAATTGGCCTTTCTCCAATTTAGAACTTCAACTTTTAGATCTG
>NC_057720.1:65213480-65295965 GCF_004010195.1 Chiloscyllium plagiosum
TAACCATACCCTGAGTTCATTTGCCTTCCCTGTTAGGCCCCTTGCATTGAAATAAATGCAGTTTAATTTATTAGTCCTACCTTGTCCCTGCCTGCCCTGACTGTTTGACTTGCTTCTGTTCTCAACTGTACCAGTCTCAGATTGATCACTTTCCTCACTATCTCCCTAGGTCCCATCCGCTCCCCCCCTACTAGTTTAAATCCTTCTGAGCAGCTGTAGCAAATTTCCCTGCCAGTATATTAGTCCCCTTTCAATTTAGGTGCAATCTGTCCTTCTTTTACAGGTCAATTCTACCCCAAAAGACATTCCAATGATCCAAAAATGTGAATCCTTCTCCCATACATTAGCTCCTCAGCCATGCATTCATCTGCCCTATCCTCCTATTCCTGACCTCACTAGCTCATAGCACTGGGAGTAGCTATTCTTAAACACAAGAAATGTTCATATGTCAGAACTTTAAAATTACACCCCTGCATAATCACATTTGTAAGTACAAGCATTCGTAAGTCTACATTTGAAAATCAGGGACACCCTGTATGTCGGACAGAAGACATTATATGTTTAAGCACTCTCATCAATTAAAACCTAATCTAAAGTTAACAGCTTGACTACCATTGTAGCCAGAGACTTTTGTAAATTGCACAGATCTATGTGGTAAAGGAGTGGCATCCTTAACTTTTAGGAATTCCTCAGCTGGCCTATCATTATAACTAGCACTAACAGGGTGACAGTTTATTCCTTCAGCTGACAGAAATGAGCGTATATCTCTTCACTGTTCTACCCAGCAACTGGAGAATTCATGAGGACCTTCAGTGCAGCCCCTCAGGAAATTACACACATACTTGAAGAGAAACGATTTGCAGGGACTGTGACAGTACAGGCTCACTGGGTGTTGGGAAGAGTAGTTAGTTAGAATGCATACTTTTTTTTAAGAACTGCATTTTAACCAGAAGATGCTCTTTTCAGCAATTGAACGATATCAAAAATGGTAGATCTTCAAAGTTTGCAATTGTACGTTTTGAAAACATCTGCATTTATTTTAAAATTAGTTAACCGATCTTGATTTCAATCTGACATAAATGATTTGTGGATTTGTAGTGAAAAGGATTGAAAAAACCTGAAAAGATAAACATGGGGAATTGGAACGACACAAAACCTGATTCCGAACTAAGAATTGTTTATCTTTTTATTTAAGTGCAGGCCATTGCTCTCCACAGTTGCAGCCTCTCCTTTTCCATTTCCCACAACCAATTCTTACCTTCCTCTCGTGCTTCAGTTTCAATCAAGGCAATCTGCTCCTCACTTTCATCTGAGCTTACTACATTGTCCACGTCCACCACGGTGGAGCTTGTCACCTTACCATCAGCACTGAAGGAGCTTTCTGACAGGGCTCTCTCATTTCTCTCTTTTTTCCTCTTTGAATCCTGTTTCATCGTATTTCTCATTTGCATAGTTTTGCACTGGTTCATGCTGAAGGTTTTGCTTTTCATATCTTTCGCTTTTATAATCTTTTCTGTAGTGGAAAAATCATGTTGTCTTACTTGTGATGTTGTTGAGGAATGGGATCGAGCCCTGGAGTTCCTTTCCATTATTCCTATAGATCCACTGGTGAAAGCTTAGCCTCTGTGCAAATTCAAGTTGATTTTGCTAATTTTATACTTATGATCTTTGCAGCTTTCAAAGACACTTAGCTCTCCTCCCTGATTTGGTAAAACGCCAAGGGTCATATTTTATTAACCAAAGACCCAGGTTAGTGTTTTTCTAAATATTTTGCTTACGTAAAAGGGAGTGATTGACTGCCTAGATTTAATTAAATTCACCCTCCCAAGATAGTGGGCGTTCATTGCTACAGTGTTAGATGACCAAAATGATCATGGACAGTTTACAGTGTTACTAGATTATACAGGAATGGACTGGTGTATGCGAATGATGTAACAAGTATATTTCACCAGATTGCTAAATAATGTCTTTATGCCCGCGTGTCAGGGCTTTTTGGTTTGAGCCAGTGCTGCAGCATTCAAAACCACTCAATGGCTGCCAACTGGCTTTGTGGACGAAGGCATAACACTAAAAGATGCCAACTTCAATATCTGATGTCAGCTGACCTGTGTGCGCCCGAAGATCCTTTAGTTGTGAGCTGTTCCAACAGTTATGCAAAGGTGTTCATTTTTCTGTTCCCTACATTTTGAAATGCTCTGGGAGTCATTGTCATAGAGATATATCACACAGCCATCTGCCAAGGCACTTGGTTAGCATCTTGCAAACACACAATCATTCCCCATCGAGGCTATCTTCACTAATCCCAATCAGGAAGCCCAACTGGAAAGGAACATTGTAAATTGTTGAACACCAAAATATAGCCACTATTCATGGCATACATAGGCTAGTCCAACCTAGTACAGACAGTTCTGCAAACCCATTCCTGGATCTGCCTATTTTCATATATCTGGAAGTGCTATCATGCACAACCAAATGGGTTTTATTTTCCCCATCAGCAAATCACCGAGACTTTCTTTTAGTTTCATTTTCATTTTAGCTATTAACTGCCACCAGTAAATCGCCCGCGTAGCCAATTAGTTACTTACATGCAAAGCTCATTAAGTGCAACGCATATCATCAAAAGTGAGGGAGGGGGTAGGGAGTGCAGGAAGGGGCTAAATCAAAATGGAGTTAGATGGGGAGATGAAGCACTCTAACCCCTTTGGTGCCTACTTCTCTAAAAACATCAGAGTGTTGGTGGACACTGCATTCTCCCTATCCAAGGGCACCTGGACATGAATATGGTTGTGAAAGAGGGGCAGACAGTCAGCAAATAACACAGTCCACTACCTGGACTTGTAAGTAGCCAGTGTGACTGGGTCTTGGGGCAGACCCCACGAGGAGGTCCTGTGACTGGCCCACACCTCTCTGTAATGGCTGTCCGAACATCAGGAGCATAGAGCTGAATTGCAGCCAAAAACACAACAAAAGATTTCTCAAAAAGGGCTCAGATGATGAGTTTTGGCTGGGCTGGCCATTGCCTGTTACCAAGGGAACTCATACTCAGACATGCATCAGGAGATTAATTTGTGATTCTCCATGGGCCCTGTAGGGGTTATCATACCCATGTTCCTATACTTGGCCCATAGTTTTGAATGTTGCGACATTTCAAGTGCTCACCCAAGTACATTTTAAAGGTTTGTGAGTTTTCCTGTCTATACTCCTTTTCATGTAGTGCATTGCATATTCCCACCACCTTCTGGATAAAAGAGGTTTTCCTCAAATCACCTCTAGTCCTCCTAACCTACGTTCTAAAATTATGCCACCTCATTATTGACCTTCAATTAAGGGGATCTGCTCCCTATCCACCATGTCCATGCTCCTCAAAATCTTACACACCTCAGTCAGAACTCCCCTTAGCCTTCTCTACATTAAAGAAAGCAACCTGAGCTTATCCAGTCCTTTTTGTAGCTAAACTGCTCCATTCCAGGCAACTTCCTGACGAATCTCCTCTGAACCCCTTTCATTGCAACCACGTACTTCCTGTAGTGTGTTGACCAGACTGCATACAATAATCCAACTGTGGCATAACCAAAGTTCTGTAATTCCAATATAACCTCCTGATCTTATAATTAATACCACAACTAATAAAAACAATTGTCCCACATACCTTCTTAATTACCTTCAGGGATCTGTGGACAAGAACCCCAAGATCCCTCTGTTCTTCTGAGCCTCCTATTGGCTTGCCATTCATTGATTACTCACTTGCATTTTTACTTAGACCATAAGACCATAAGACATAGGAATGGAAGCAAGGCCATTCGGCCCATCGAGTCCACTCCACCATTTAATCATGGTAATGGCCGTCTCAATTCCACTTACCCGCACTCTCCCTGTAGCCCTTAATTCCTGGCAAAATCAACAATTTATCAATCTCTGCCTTGAAGACATTTAACGTCCCGTCCTCCACTGTGCTCCGTGGCAGTGAATTCCACAGGCCCACCATGCTCTGGCTGAAGAAATGTGCTGAAGAAATGTCTCCTCATTTCCGTTCTAAATTGACCCCCTCTAATTCTAAGGCTGTGCCCACGGGTCCTAGTCTCCCTACCTAATGGAAGCAACTTCCCAGCATCCCCCCTTTCTAAGCCATGCATTATTTTGTAAGTTTCTATTCGATCTCCCCTCAACCTTCTAAACTCTAATAAATATAATCCCAGGATCCTCAGCCGATCATCATATGATAGGCCTACCATTCCAGGGATCATCTGTGTGAATCTCTGCTGGACATGCTCCAGTGCCAGTATGTCCCTCCTGAGGTGTGGGGCCCAGAATTAGACACAGTATTCTAAATGGGGCCTAACTAGAGCTTTATAAAGTCTCAGAAGCATGTCATTGCTTTTATATTCCAACCCTCTTGAGATAAAAGACAACATTACATTTGCTTTCTTAACCATGGACTCAACCTGCAAATCAACCTTTAGAGAATCCTAGACTAGCACTCCCAGATCCCTTTGTACTTTGGCTTTATAAATTTTCTCACCATTTAAAAGATAGTCCATGCCTGTATTCTTTTTTCCAAAGTGCAATACCTTGCACTTGCTTACGTTGAATTTCATCAGCTATTTCCTGGACCACTCTCCTAAACTGTCTCAATCTTTCTGCAGCCTCCCCACTTCCTTAGTACTATCTGTCTGTCCGCCTAACTTCATATCATCAGCGAGCTTCACCAGAATGCCCCCAGTCCCTTCATCCAGATCATTAATGTATAAAGTGAACAGCTGCGGCCCCAACACTGAACCCTGCGGTACCCCACTTGACACCAGCTGCCATTCTGAAAAAGAACTTTTTATCCCAACTCTCTGTCTTCTGTCAGACAGCCAATTCCCAATCCATACCAATAGCTCACATCGAACACCATGGGCCCTCACCTTATTCAGCAGCCTCCCTTGAGGCACTTTTGGAAGTCAAGATAGATAACATCCACTGGGTTTCCCTGGTTCTAACAGGTTTGTCAGGCATGACCTCCCCTTACTAAATCCATGCTGACTTGTTCTAATCTGACCCTGCACTTCCAAGAATTTAGAAATCTCATCCTTAATGATGGATTCTAGAATTTTACCTACAAGCGAGGTTAGGCTAATCGGCCTATAATTTTTCATCTTTTGTCTTGATCCTTTCCTGAACAAGAGGTTTAAAACAGCAATTTTCCAATCATCTGGGACTTTCCCTGACTCCAGTGATTTTTGAAAGATCACAGTCAGCGCCTTCACTATTTCCTCAGCCACCTCTCTCAGAACTCTAGGATGTAGCCCATCGGGGCCAGGAGATTTATCAATTTTTAGACCTTTTCGCTTTTCTAGCACTTTCTCTTTTGTAACGGCTACCATAATCAACTCTGCCTCCTGACTCTTCTTAATTGCTGGGATATTTCTTCCAAAGTGCATCACCTCACACTTTTTAGGTTTAAATTGCAAATGCCATTGGTCTGCCCATCTGACAAATCCCTTTTGAGGAGGTGCCCAGGTGTGTAATTCAGGATAGTGTGATTGATGTGTTTATGTAGATTTCCCACCAGATCCCCATAGGAGATTGAAAAAGAAGGTAGCCTCCTCAAAAAATTCTATCAGATTTATTATGCATGATCTCTTTCTGATAATGCCATGATGATTATCTCTGATTAAGCCTCACCTCTCCAAATCGCATGTAATTCTCTCCTTCCAATTTTCTCCAGTAGTTTCCTGATGTGAGACTCATGGGTCTGTCATTCCTGGTTCATCTCTATCACCCTTCCTGAAAAGTGGAATTATACTAACTGTTCTCCAGTCCTCTGGCAAAGAGAAATGAAACATTTGAGTCAGAGACCTATAATTTTGTCCATTGCCTTTCAAAGAATCCTGGAATACATTAATCTGTACCTGGGGATTTTCTATTTTTAAGCCCACCAAATCCTCCAATAACCCCTTACTCCCAATGTCAATCTGCTCAAGAAACTCACAGTTCCTCTCCACAAATTCTGTGCTTACATCCTCCTTCTCCTGAGTGGAGGCAGATGTGAGGTATCCTTTTGGTAATTTTCTCATGTCAAAATCTACTGCCTAGCTAAATCTGTTTTTGATCAGGGGACTGAAGTTGGAGTCATTAGTAGTATGTGGGTTTGTTGGTACAAAGTAGCTACCCAGGAGTTATATCAGAAGTTTTATGCCTAACATTTTCTGTGTAACTATCCAGCTAAGTAAGCCAGAACTATCTGCATATATGACTCACTCAGAATCTGAGACTTTTTTGGAGGGTTCTGGGATCAAGGAAATTGCCTGTTGGAAGTTCAGACTTCCATGGAATCAATTTGTTGGCATTTCCAAAGGATTCTGACATGCATCTCTGACCCTTTCTATGGTTCTCCAATTTCTGTTTTTGTAAACAATGATGCAAATCTTTTCAAAGAATACTACTGCTTCCAGTTTAAGATTGGAGTGATAAACAGGGAAAGCCACCATTGAATTAATTACTTGTTTATTGATTCGGAAATCTGTGCACAATGAAGTTAAATGTTTCTCCATTTTTAATAAGCCCAAAGCAAACATTGACTCACAGCTTGATATTTGATTGATATTAGCATGAAGGGAAAAATAAACTCAGACATGCACTTAATTGGAAGGAAATATGATAAGAATACATTTTTATTTTAAAATCACACATTGGAGGGCCAGTTTTCCAAAAGTCCTGGACAGCATGTATATCTTTGAACAAACTCTTATGTCCAAATTGTTCTATGTGGCTCGGTGCCAAATTTTGTGTTCCTGTAAACTGTCTTGGATGTTTAGCTACATTGAAAGCATTATATAAATAGAAGTTGTTATTTTTGATCAAAGTTACAAATAGGCAATTAGTCTCCAGATCTTCTGTACCAGATTTTCAGTGAATCCAATTTTATGAGCATGTTTTTCGGATCACAAGTGTTATCATCCCAATTCATAGTAATACTGGACAAACTGAATCCAGATTGAGACCTGGCTTGATAGTTTGATTAGAAGAAAGTGAGGACTGCAGATGTTGGAAATTAGAGCTGAAAATGTGTTGCTGGAAAAGTGCAGCAGGTCAGGCAGCATCCAAGGAACAGGAGAATCGACGTTTCGGGCATGAGCCCTTCTTCAGGATTCCTTTGTTGGCCTTTGCCGACTTCATCTGTCTTCTTCTAGTTTGTAAAAGTTCAATTTGATAAACACTGAAGCAATTACCTCATCGAATGGGATGTTCAGTCATTTAGCTTAAATCACATGATGTCTTGAAAATGATGTTTTGACCCACTGTTGAAAAAATGAGTTCTGACCCTTAAAAATAATGTAATTGATATTCCCAGAACTCAAAAACAAAAACCCATTTAACTCTACTTTAAAACCCATGTTTCTAAGTAACAGTAAATTATAATTGGGAGATGCTGGTGTTGGACTGGGGTGTACAAAGTTACAAATCACACAACACCAGGTTATAGTCCAACAGGTTTATTTGGTAGCACTAGCTTTCGGAGCTGTTCCTTCATCAGGTGGTTGTGGAGAATAAGATTGTAAGACACTGAATTTATAGCAAAAGTTTACAGTGTGATGTAACTGAAAGTGTGATGTAACTGAAATTATATATTGAAAAAGACATGGATTGTTTGTTAAGTCTCTCATCTTTGAGAATGACCATGTTAGTTTCAGTTCTTTCATATGTAAATCACAAAACTTTTTTTAAAAAGTTGCATTCTCAAGTGAACTTTAACAATTGGTGTCGTGTCAGCCCAGATAATGAATTGAAGGTGTGACTTCCCTGTGAGGCTGTCTGTGCCACAATGGTCAGACTGATTCTAATCTAAAAAATGGGTTTACAGAATCTTACATGGATTCATGCAGTTTTTGAGCAAAGTAAAATGTAATTCTGCAAGTACAAATTCACCGCACAAACTTATATATGTATGTGTGCACATGTGTCTGTGTGAGAGAGAGAGGAGGGTTATGAGTGTCTGAGAGAGAGAGTGTGTGTGAGTGTAAAGGGATATTAGTCTGTGAGAGGGTGTGTGTGGGAATGTATGTGTGAGCGTATGAGAGAGGGTCTGCGTGAGTTTGTGTGTCTGTAGGAGAGTGTATGAGTGAGGAGTATGTGTAGGAGCAGCGCTCTGAAAGCAAGTGCTTCCAAATAAACCTGTTGGACTATAACCTGGCGTTGTGTGATTAATAAATTATAAACCTTTATCTAACAAGGTATTGCTGGCAGCAGAAATGCTCTCCACACACACACAAACACAAACGCATAACTAAGCAATTGAATTTTGCTTAATTTTGTGTGTTTTATGACTTCAGATTTAATTCTATCTGCCCATACAACTCAAACTTAAAACATCTACAACTGGTGTGTTGTAGATTAATTTTTAAATCAAACTTTCTGCTCGTCAGTTTGATTTGTTTGCTATCAATTTAATTACACAAAGGATTTTGAGATTTGTTACATTAAAGTATTGTGATTTACATTAAAATGAGTTAATGTAGGTTTAACATTTTATTTACTGTCATTTTTGCAAAGAGAAGTCTACGTCAGCTTGGCATGCATTCAATAAAAACAATAATTAATTAGCTCATTACAAAGAGCAGGGAGGGTGGAACCTGGAATTCACAGACCTGACCTTTTCAATGTAAGTTGTGGCGAAGTTACTGAACTCTTTCATCGGGGGCAGAATGAAAGAGCTTTTGGACATTTTATACTGATTAAAAAGGATCAGGATGGATTTCAGACATGATAATATAATACAATAATATTGTAATAAGTTGGAACAGGAGTAGGTGATTCAGCTACTAAGCTTGCCCACCTTTAAATAAGATTATGGCTGATCTGACTATCACCTTAAGCCAACTCTCTCCATGAGTGGCAACATCCCCTTAGAATCTTATATGTTTCTAAAAAATCACCTTTCATTGTCCTAAACTCAGCTGAGACATAATCTACTCAAACTTTTACTTCTGTAGCTCAGTACTTTTTGTTTGGCATTAATGGGGTGACAGATGGGGAACGTCTGTAGGTGTTGCCTAAATTAATATGGATGTTGTCTAAATTAATATGGATGTTGCCTAAATTAACCTCCAAATCTTACTTGATAAACTGTTACACTAGCGATTGTTGGCAAAAATTAGAGAATGTGGAATTGGGAATCTTGTGAAATGGGTTGATAATTAATAAGAAGGAAGAAGAAGAAAGGGGGGGGGGGGGAGAGAGAGAGAGAGAGAATTGGGATAAAGAGAATGTAAAACAAAGAACTCCGGATGCTGGAAACCTGAAACATAAACAGAAATTGCAGGAGAACTCAGCAGATCTGGCAGCATCTGTGGAGAGAAATCAGAGTTAACATTTTGAATCCAGTGGCTCTTCAGCAGAACAGCTTTGAAGAAAGGCCTCTGGAATTGAAACATTAACTCTGATTTCTCTCCACAGATGCTGCCAGACCTGATGTGTTTCTCCAGCAATTTCTATTTTTCATAAAGGAAATGTATTCTGATTAGTAGATTTTGTGTTCAATGATCATCTCTACAAATCTTTATGGTGTACAGCTTCTTACCACATAAATTAAAGTTAAATTATTGCTTTTATCTAGTGATTTTTGACAATATTCAATATGGTAATTTTTTTGTGTAGTCATTATTCTGATGTTGGAAATGCAGCAGCGAGATTTCACATAGCTTAATTCAACAAACACATAGTCAGAATAACAATCTATTTTAATAATGTTGATATGTATTGGCCAATGCACCAGTGACTTGGTTCAGGAAATAAATTTGCCTATCTGAGTTTGCAGATGATATTTTTCCAAAAGCCAAACAGGAAGGAAATGGAAAAGCAAGTTACAAGACAAAACAGAAATTATGTGAGTGGGATAATTGGAGAGAGTTTGAATTTGTGGTATAATATGAAGGCAGCCACTTTGGATCCAACAAATTCAAATGGATTTTCTTTTAACGGGGAGAGATTCTAGAATGTGAGCAGGGAAAATTATCAAAAAAGGCGATGGGGCTGCTGGTGAGCTGGAAAAGTAATCAGAGAGGCCAGTGAGCCTGTTGGCAAACAAAGGATAAAAAATTATGGTTCTGTTAAACAGAGCTCATTGGTCACACATGCCCATAGCATTGAGTTCTGGACCTCAAACCTCAGGATTTGGTTGTATTTCCTTGAGTTTAACTGGTTAAGGGATGATATGTTTGAGATGGTTTCAATGATAAATGAATTCAGGAGGGCAAGTGAGGAGAAACTGTTATCTGTGGCAGAGGCCTTTTAGGAATAAACTTAAGAATTACTTTCTCCCCTAAAAGCTGTAGATGTAGGTTTAATTGAAGTTTTCAAGTTATCAGAAAAGGGTGTAGAGAGATATGGAATAGAGCGTACTTCTCTCAGGACAAGCCCTCTATCCCAGGAATTAGTCTGGTGAACCTTCATTGCTCTTCCTCCATGGTGAGTATATCCTTTCCTGGGTAAAAAGGCCAAAACTGTACACAAGACTGCAATTGTAGTTCCATCAAGGTTCTATACAACTACAGCAAAACAACTTTATTTCTTTACTGAAATCCTCCTGTAATAAAGGCCATGTGAAGTCCAGAGCATTAAAATGTGATCACACCAAGAAAAACACTGACAAACACTGTCATATACAATTGCAGGAATACATCCTTCACAGCATTAATGTCAATTAGGTTGGCCCAATTATTTTGAGATTGAAAATCCCCCATAATTACTGTATTATCCTTGTTACATGCCTCACTAATTTTCTGATTTAAACTATGCACTGCTTTATCAGCACCATTTGCTGTGAACTTGCCAATTTTACCCATGTTTTGCATCCACTGTTATTTCATAGGTCCATCCAAACTGATTCTACATCTTGATCTTCCATGAATTAAGTTAGTAAATGGAGCTGAGAAATGAATCAACCAATCTCTAATTGAAGGAGGAACAAGAATGATGGACTGAATGGTGCAGTTCTTTTCTAATCAACATTGTATCTGTTGCTTAGTTGATCCTTTAACCTCGTGTGGCTCTACTGCTGAAGTCAACTATTGTGGCAGGGTTAGGGTGGGGTAGTACTTTTTTTTGGCAGAAAGTTTGTAGCATTAGTGTCTATTAGCATTGATGTATTCCCATTTGACAGTTTACATTCAGCCACTTCTGCATTGAGTTTCTTGCAAGTTGCTCCATTCTTTAGTACTTGCTTAACCTCTAGTCCTGCTGCCTTGATCATCAATAACTTTTTCATTTCTTGTTAAGTATTTATTTTACTATTAACATCTGTTCTGACACTTTCCACATTGGACTTTGACAGATATTGTCTGATAGGGACCCAGCAAAACCCCCTCAAAACATTTCAAGAAAGTAACCCAGACCCTAACTTTGCTAGTTGTTTTAGGTAGATGTAACGCACATATTCTAGGAAGGATGCAGCTGGTCAAACCACTTAGTTTTAAACAAAGCAAAATTTATTTACTAGATTACCAAATGAAGCACAAACAAAAGAGAACAGAACACCAAATAACTTAACCTATACAAAAACCCAACAAATTATCCCAATTTAATGATGCTATTCCAAATGCTTACAGCAATCCCCACAAACATCCCTTGGCACAAAAGGTGAAATCAAACATGGGTTTTACTGGAGAGAAAGAGACGGATGGCAGCGTTGAACACCCTTTTCCATGTAGTTGTTTCTTGGATCAGCAACCTTAAAAGGCGTTTGATGTGGGCATAGAAGGATGGGTTTGTAAATTTGCGGGTGACATTAAGGTAGGCAGAGTTGTGGATAGTGTCAAAGGAAGTTGTGGGTTACAGAGAGACATAGATAAGATGCAGAGCTGGGCTGAGAAGTGGCAAATGGAGTTTAAGTGTAAGGTAGTTCACTTCGGAAGGAGTAACAGGAATGCAGTGTAATGGGCTAATGGTAAAATTCTTGGCAATGTAGATGAACAGAGATCTTGGTGTCCAGGTGCGTAAATCCCTGAAAGTTGCCACTAAGGTTGATAGGGTTGTGAGAAGGCATATGGTGTGTTGGTATTTATTGGTAGAGGGGTTGTGTTTCGGAGCCACAAGGTCATGTTTCAGCTGTACAAGACACTGGTAAGGCCGCACCTGGAGTATTGTGTACAGTTTTGGTCACTGCAATATAGGAAGGATGTGGAAGCTTTAGAAAGGATTCAGAGGAGATTTACGAGGATACTGCCTGGTATGGAGGGAAGGTTTTACAAGGAAAGGCTGAACAAATTGAGGCTATTTTCATTGGAGAGAAGGAGGTTGAGAAATGACTTAATTGAAACGTATAATATAGTCAGAGGGTTAGATAGGGTGGACAGTGAGCCTTTTTCCTCGGGTGGTGAAGGCTAACACGAGGGGACATAACTTTAAATTGAGGAGTGATAGATTTAGGACATATATTAGAGGTAGTTTCTTTACTCAGAGAGGAGTAGGCATGTGGAATGGCCTGCCTGCAACAGTAGTAGACTCGCCGATATTAAGGGCATTTAAATTGGCATTGACATACATATGGATAATAGTGGAACGGTGTAAGTTAGATGGACATCAGATTGATTTCACAGGTCAGCAAACATCGAGGGCTGAAGGGTCTGTACTGTGCTGTGACGTTCTATGTTCTATGTTCTAAAACTGCCTGACTGCTTTCAGTGAATAGCCAGGCTGCCAAAACCGAATCAAACCAGAGAAAGGCTGAGCTGGGAGAACTGGCCACTCCCTCGTCATTGTGTAAGTGTTTTTTAAACTTAGAAGCCTTTTGCCTGAGGCAGTATATGTTAACTATAATCAAATTGGCCCTAAAACCCATCCAAGGCAGAATTTTCAGAATCACTGCTTTTATGACATCTTTGAAAAAAAAGCCAAGGACGACATAACCTTGTCAAAGCAGCAGCATCTTCACATGTCTAATATAGTTGTTTTTTGTGGTTTAATATGTTTCCCAGATGGCCAGTGACCTATGTTCAAATAGTTTTGTATATCATCTAGGAATTTTCATTCTTTCGATGCATTCATTTTAGACAACAGGAAATTTTCATAAAATTAAACTAATCATACGAATATGAAAAGGATCTAAGAAATGAGAACAAGATGGGAAAAAGGAAGATGTTTATTACAAGCCTCAGCGATTTGATTAGATAAATGTTGATATCAAATTGTAAGAGGAGAAATTTCATTTGGTAACCAAACACTTGAGGAGAAAGTGAGGTCTGCAGATGCTGGAGATCAGAGATGGAAATGTGTTGCTGGAAAAGCGCAGCAGGTCAGACAGCATCTAGGGAACAGGAGAATCGACGTTTCGGGCATTAGCCCTTCTTCAGGAAGAAGAAGGGCTAATGCCCGAAACGTCGATTCTCCTGTTCCCTAGATGCTGCCTGACCTGCTGCGCTTTTCCAGCAACACATTTCCATAACCAAACACTTGGCCAAATAGACACATTTCAAAGAATGCCTCAAGGGAATTGAAGACCGAAGAATTTGGGATAGGAATTTCAGAGGGCAGCAAATAGAATCCATGGTAGCAATGATGAGGCAAAGGGGGTGGGATGAACAAAGGTCAAAGCAAGAAGTGAAGAGTGTTGGAGGATATTTAAACCTTTCTATGAATGGTTTTGTTTGTAATGGTGCGCTTTGTTTGCATGTAATGGTCTAACAGTTATAAACCTCTAGTTAAGTTTATCTTATTTTGATACCTGTGAATGTGATCCAATCCAATTTAGATCTCACATAACCTTT
The DNA here is from genome assembly GCF_004010195.1 of Chiloscyllium plagiosum. Taxonomy (NCBI): domain Eukaryota; kingdom Metazoa; phylum Chordata; class Chondrichthyes; order Orectolobiformes; family Hemiscylliidae; genus Chiloscyllium; species Chiloscyllium plagiosum. The sequence continues at coordinate 65,227,226 of NC_057720.1, forward strand.
TGTACATTATATGTAACAGAATAACTAATTGACCACTAAACAAGGTCTCAATTTTTGCTTTTCACCCAAACCCAGACATATTAATGTATAGTTTCTGTAAAGTTCTTTTCCTGCACAGCTCTGAGATTCATTTACTGAAGGGTTTTGAACAATATTAGTTTCGGCATTTCATAACAAGAGTTTATTAATGTACTGGAAGCATAATATATCAATGACAATTTGAAATTAATGTTGGTAGTAATGAAACTCTCTATATTAGCAGATGTTTAGAATTTCCTGGTTTTAGAGCAAATGAAACCAATGTACTTTCATATTTTTGTAAAATCCTTTTGATCTATGGAAACACAAAATCTGATGGTCGAACATATGTACAGGTAAATAACTTGCAATTCCTTTGTATGTCATGAATGCATTACTTTTTATGTCACAATTTTTTGTACTTTTTTTGTTGCAATGTTACAGTATTGGTCATTTTTTCTATTTAGTGTGCAAAACTGATAATCAATTTCCGAGCTATGTCTTTGCATCAGTATGATGGATTGGTTAAATTAAGCATGATTGCCCTGTTGCATACATGACCAAATCCAGTTTGGTTTCCCATTACCACTCCACACCATTCCTCAGGTCATCATCACCTTTCCTAGGTTCCAATGTTTGAAGAAGTTGAGGGGGAAATATTGGATGGTGTATTGCTGATGATGAATTGGGTAAACGGGACAACCCCTTCATAATAGAAAAGCTGAAGACAGAATTAATCCTTAGATAGTGGTTAAATTTTCTCAGTGAATTGTGGGTGGTTGTGGGGTCTCCCTAAACACTAAATAGCAATAGTTGTTATTGCATGGGTCACCTTCTACATCAGTAACTGAGGTATCAGCTGCTTTGACAGAAAGGACAGATTGTACTGAACTGGGACACACATTGACATCAACATGTCCATGATCTTCTGAAAAGCATCCTGTTGTTTGCTGTATTTTTTTGGTTCAGCGTTGACAACCTCCTTTATGCTTACATTGAAATCCATTTATGTACGTTGATCCATTGACTTAATGTATCAATATTTCTTCACAATTTTATGCTTTTATTGACACTGCTAATAATGCCACTTGTCTTGGTGCCATTTGCAAACTTAGATATTTGGTTTTCTATCTCACCGTCAATGCTATTAATTGATTAGGTGAATAGTTGAGGCCTGACACACATCCTTTTAGGACACCGGTAGTCATATCCCGGGAATCAAGGAACCTGAGTATGCAGAGTTTGGGTTCCTGAGCCGGAGGCCATCTGCTCCTTTTACAGTCGGCTTTTTCTTTTCTTTTTCTTCTTTTGCTTTTTGTCTTACCTTTTATCAGTGAGAGGGAGGCTGTAGGCCCACCACAGGACGCGGCATCAGTATGGGCAGCTGCTACACCAGTGAAGGTGATGTCGGCGAGGTGGGATCAGCAGCCTGAATGTGTGGCCACTTTGTTTTTGGATCCAGCGTCGGTTGGGGCGAGGCAGTGGAGGAGGGGGTGCAGCGCAGGCAGCGATGGTGAGCAGACTCAGGACTCATGGTGGAGATGATGGAACAAAGGGGACTCTCTTTCAGTTACATCTTGTTTTTTAAACTATTCAAAATGGCGTGAGATTGTGGCAAATATTGAAGCTTTTCACTATACTGTATTATTCACCAACCTTAGTCACCTGTTAGAAAAAACTGAATTTAGGTTTGCTGGATGTAAGGCTTTCTGAATCAAACATCATTGGCCCAGAACGTGCAGGGTTTCTGATGGCATACTGTCAGCATTCAGCATCATTGTCTCTTTCATTTGATAGCAATTTCAGGATTTAAAGCAAGTGCTGATTAAGATGGAGATTCTGAAATGTTTCCTACATTACAAAGTGACTATACTCAGAAATATTTTGTTGGCGGTAAAACACTTTGAAAAATCTGCAATTGTGGAAGTTGCTGCATAATGCAAGTCTGTTCTGTATAAAATAGAAAAAGGGACAAATTAAAAGTGATGATAAACAAAATTGCAAATAGCTTTCCTAAGGGTAACTGAAACGTGAATCAAAAAAAGACAATAAGTGGAAAACAAACGTGCTTGGTTATATTTACTTTACAAAAAAGAAAGATAAATTGGCATCTGGTATTATTTGTCAGGAAAAATAGTTCTAACTGAGAAAAAGAAATGTTGTATACAGTACTATTTAGTAAGGAAAAAGTGGATTAGACCAGACCAGACTTCCTCAAAATTCTTTAAGAAAGTTGCCTAAATCCTAACCTTTTCTTATTTTAAAGGAAAATATAAGGTGCAGTGTTCCAGATGCAATCTGACTGGTCCAACTACAATTTAAGCAAAATACAATTTATTCAAACACTATAATTAAAATATAACAAAAGAAAGAAGAACTTGGAATAACTTAACTCTATTGGAAATCTTAACAGAATAATACATACAGTAACTATTACTAATTAACTGTTCCAATATAATAACATCTCATAAACTTTGCCCCTGGCAAAAAGGCAAATTCAGAATGCAACGTCTGCGATAGGGAGAGAAACCTCAGTGTCTAGATGTAATCAAAGAAGGGAAAGGAATAACTTCTACTTCTTCAAACCTCCAGCAGCTTATGCTAAATTTAAAAGTGAAGCAAAACTAGAAATCCTGGTCTGTGAGAGCCGGCCACAGTCACCCAGGCTGCTTCTATTGTTAAAACTTAAAAAGAAACCCAAGTCCTCAAAAGCTGTTTATGTTACCATAGACCATGCTCGTCACTCTCATTTAATTCCTCTCTTAAAAGAAACCAGGACAAAGTACACATCTTCAAGCTACAGCATTGTCACAAAAGTAATTAAAAGAAATATTCCATGGACAACCTAACAGCTGCTACTGTAACTGCCCATACAACTGGTATGATGAAATATATGTGATTTATATCTATATGCATAAATAGTTTTTTTAGTGTTCAGATGATAAAATAATGGAATATGAATGTTGGTTACTTTTAAAGCAAAGAGGTTAGATAGTTCCTTCAGAATATTGGTCTATTCTAATGCATTTCAGAGAGTAGGGAACCCCTGGTGTATTCATCAAAAAGTGCTTATACTGGGGTTTCTAACTGGTGGAGTAAACATTGAAGGCCGTTTGTTTGTTTTTAGTTTGGAATAACCAAAGTTTGAGTTTTGGTTTAGAAAGCCCAGAGATCAAAAGATTTTAGGGCAGTTCAGAGGAGACCTGAATCAGGTCAGAAGCAAGTATAACCCCTCTCCCAGAAAGGTTTTTTTTTCAGAAAAAATAAAATAATAGGTAACCTTAGGAGAAAAATTCATTTTGTGCTAGATGTTTGGTTACAAATCTGTGGGTTATCAAATATTGTTCTATCTAAGCTATTAGTCTTGTAGGTATTTCTATAAGAATACTCCATAGTCCACAGGACTGAAACTGGGGAGAATCAATTAGGTTTTGATATGGAGTTGTAATTTCTTTGGATGTGAAAAACTGTCATGTGGTGGTGTTAGGAAATAGATTTAAGCATTGCTTTGTAGAATTATTAAAAGATTTTTAAAATTGTGTTTGACATCTAGATAGCTTAATTTGGGTTTCTTTATTTTCATCTTTCATACAATAAATTTCCATTCTGTCTTTAGAAAAGCTCTGCAGCCTTGTGTGACTATGTTTCAGTGAATGACTATCAGGTTAACTAAAACATCTTTAAAATTAAAGACCTATTCAGCCAGATTTCATTCTGGAAGCTGGCTCCTATAGTAACACTATCAGCTGATATCATAACACTATAGAATGTTAACTTCTCAGTTGTGACCATTGAGTGAGGTTTTGTCATTCCTACATTGCTTGAGATGTTCAATGAATATATTTGTCTCTGAATAGGAACTTAATTAAATTATATGGGATTTTTTAAAAAACAGCACTTGAGACAACTTGTGAAGGAGAATGAATGACAGGATTTTTAAATTGCTAATAGTAAAAGGGAATTATGAATAACAGCAGTCAGTAAATGTTGTATGCGCACCTTGCCTTCATGAGAGTTCACCTTTAAGGACTCATGTGTTGTGTGTCTACAATGTTGCAACTCTGCCTTGCAGTTAGCCTTCTGTGACACTGCAAACTGCATGGACACAGAAATCAGTTGGTTTGCCTTAATGATCTAGGGCTTTTGCCTGAAACGTCGATTTTCCTGCTCCTCGGATGCTGCCTGACCTGTTGTACTTTTTTAGCCCTATTATAATCTTGACTCTAATCTCCAGCATCTGCAGTGCCCACTTCTGCCTGGTTTGCTTCAATGTCTGCTTCATAACATGTCATGTGTTTTACTGCATTAAATAAACTAATGGAGTTTAACCATATAGTTAATTAATACCTGATGAACACTTATCAATTGACCATTATAATTAACATATAGGCAACTTCCAGAATCTAGCGATTTGAGTGTAATGTCAATACCTCTGCCTCTGAAGGTGAGCAGAGATGATATTTTGACCCTGTTTGATCATCTATTCATCTGTTTCTCTGTTTGTGTGAAAACAATATAAATCAAAAGCTAATGGACGGATTCCAATGAAACTTGGAGATAGGGAATAACCCGAGAGAATTGTGTAGTTTTTAGTGAAGCTGTAGATCTCAATCTTGAGACAGATCCTGGAACTTTTGTAAGAATCCATTAACATTGGGAAATAGGATGAATTAACTTTTTGTTAGTGTTTTTTTGCATTGTTTTATAAAGTACAGTGTTGATGGTTATAGAATGGTGAGGAATGTCTCAGCTACTGTGCTGAAATTTGTCGCACCTGTATAAATATGAGCAGAGTTTTCTGAGCAGAATTTTGGTTATAGATTGACCTCAAGTCTCCTCAGTGAGATGGAAGCTCTTAATAATCATCATCAATACAATCTATAAGGTACAAGTCAGGAGTGTGATGGAATATTAGACCGAAAATATTCAGTTCACTATTAGGTTATTTGATATTCTGATCTAGAAGACCATCTTGAATGCATTTCATGGACTCTTTCTACAAGCTGTTAGTGTACATTTTATTTGTCCAGTTCATATGAAAATTTCAGTCTCTCAGTATAACTATTATTCTTGTTACATGCAAGTCTAATTTCCTGATTTATAGTCTTCCTGACACGTTACAATGATTTGTAATGCTCCCACCATTCTCTCTACCATTTGTTATTTCTTAGCCCCATTCAAACTGTATTATGGGTCCAATTTTAATACTATTGTAGAATGGATTTGAACTAGTTAATGTCTTGCCCTGTATTTCAATTTTATAAGCCAAAATTCTTTTTTCCATACAAACCTTATTCCATGTTGCTCACTTTTACCTGGAGATCTGAGGGACTGGAATGAATAGGTACAACAAAGAGAATCTGGCACCCAGAGAGAAACGGATGGGAGTGGTTGAGAGTGTTAACAGCAGGAGTGTGGACAGTGCACCAAGAGGATCCAGGACCTCAGGTGAGTGGCATAAATACTCCAAGGTGCCAAGTTATACGTTCTGACTATTGAGCATTCTTCCTGCACAGATCTCCCTTGGTCAAAATGTCTTATAGCTCCTCTCACTTGAGGATCCCATCACATTTACACTGGCATTTACACTGACCCTGAACCTATTGTCCTCTTGCTTTCGTGCTCATAGTCACTCTTCACAAATGTTGCCCTTCTCTGGATGGGTCATTTCAAACATTCACATTTCTCTGCTTTCTTTCCTTACAGGAGAAGAAGGCACATAAATTTGGTGAGTGGCAGAGTGCAGGGTAAAAGTATAAAACCTGCTCAGGAATGCAGCTCGACGTAAATCAGCTGGAGTGTCAAAGCATAGAGTACACAGAACAACTCCAATATAGCTCATTCCCTTTTGACAATGTTTACAATCCCAACTTCCTAGACAGTCCGTGCCCATCAACCGTGACAGTGTTCAACCCCTTATCTGACTGACAGTACTCATCCCATCCCCAACTGTGCTAACACCCTCTCACTGACACTGCTTACCCACACTTTTATAGTGCTCATCCATTCTTACCCCAACTAGGTCTCCTCTTCTCTTTCACTATACTCCAGAGTCTGCATCCTGCTGAATCATATCATCTGGGATTCTTGAAAGCCCTCCGAGAGATCAAAGATATAAGTAAGAGCTGTTAAGGCACATGATCGCATTCCACATATTGCCTTCAGCATGGAGTTGGTATTGGATACACATGAATGACTAATATATCATTTTGTCACCACTAAATGGGAGGTCCCATTTATAATAGCTAAATCCAGTGCAATTGTACTGATGCCCAGTAGCTCCTCTTGAAAAATGCTCAAAAGTGATGTGTGAGTGAGATTAACAGCAGGCATTGAACTGATGGATGGAGACAGTTGTTGGTAGTGACTATGAAATTGTGTAAGGAGGAAGATGAATGTCATTATTGAATGAACAAATGCGAATGTGAGAAAATACACAGATGGATCAATGGGTGCAACCTGCAAGCTGAGTTGACATAAAGAATGATATGCTACAGTAGGCTTGGGAAGGGCGAGTGAGGAGCTTGAGGTGATCTGTCATTACAATGTGTTGCAGTACTCACCCTCCCTGCTCTGCTAAGATCATTGAACCATTTTCAGCACTGATTTCATGATCATGGTACCACACTCCTCCACTGGGACCATTGCTTCTTGGCTTGCTCATTCCATCTGCAGGGAATAGTACATTATAGTAGAACTTACAGTCTTCAGCACTGCCTCCAGGAGAAGGTATCAGTAAGGTGAGGTGCTGCTTTTGAATGTCTGGAATCCATTCTGCTCTCACTCCAGCAGATTTGCTATTCAGAGTTACGTCTGCCTTGAAGTCGCATTGTGGATCATTGCCAAGCTTGCACATTCTAGCTGGTCAAGAAATCTGGAAATAATCTGGCGACAGAGTGGCTGAGTTTACAAAAAAGGCACAGAGATGGAGGAGCTTCATTTATTTTTGGGTTTTCCCATCTTCCCTGTTCTCAGATTGTTTGGAACTCAAGATACAGTCCTTTATCCCTGTAATTAAGCTGCTGGTTTGAACCAAGGTTATGATAATGTCTGAAGCCAAGTGGTCCTGGTAGCACTCAAACTTAGTGAACAGATTATTGCAGACTAAGTGCCATTTGAGAATGCAGTTGAGGATAATATTCAAAACTGTTTTATAGACTAATTGGTTGGATTGTCCTGCTTTTTTTGAACAGGGCATATACAAGGAATTTTCCATCTGTCAGGTAGATATCAGTAGATTACAGTTGTAATGAAATAGCTAAATGAATTCTAGGTCGCACATCTCTTAATTTTGAATATTCTTGGAACCTGCACGTTGGTGTGTATGCTGCACAGTCATTTCTTGATGTCACCGGCATTTTCCATTGTGGAAACCTCAGGAGGAAGTCATGAAGGTCACTCACTTGGCAAGCTTTCCTTCTTTCACGAGAAAGGAAGGTCATCTTGGCACATTTCCTAGGAAACCTGCATGGCTACCCTTATTGTTATTCGGTCAACAGCGGCCTAGAATTCTCAGTCTCAAATCTTAAGAACTACCAAGAAAAGATTTGACAGGAAATCGGATTGACCGCAGTGATACAATTTTACAATTACCTTTGATGATTTATTTTTCAGCTCTTTTCCAGTGTAGATTGAAGAGGGGGAAATTATTTGTTATGCTGTTGTGTCATTATAGTTTCTAAGTCATATTTTGGCTAATACATAAAAATTAGAACACCTGTAATGAACTTTGCACTAAATAAAATGATGATAGAGAGGTGCTGACAGCTATTCTGTACATTGAAGCCTTGGAATTAGGACATAAATAATTTACCCATTATATAACACAATTAAACTCAAAAACTGGTGTAAATAATGCAACCTATTTCTCACTGTTTTTCACAGGCAATAATGTACTGCCCAACCTGAGAAACATAGGGTTGAATATATAAATCAGCAACTATATTCTGAAGATGTGCGTATTTTGCTTTGCAGACCAGGACCAATTGATTTCAGAGTTTTCTCTTGATTGATGAAATGAATAGAGTGGGATGAAGTGTTGGGAAGCTCAAATATGGTGTGTTGAAAAAGCAGGCTCAATGCACCAAGTAGGTGCATGTCTGCAATTTCCACCATCTCACTTAACTGTTCTACCACTTCTGTGTTGCCAGACTGTTTGTATGGCAAAAAGCACTTCTGGAATGCTGGTGATATTTTCTGTTCAGAAATGTTATTGCATTCTTCTGGAGCAAGTAGGACTTGAACCCAAGCCTCCTAGCTGTGAGGTAGGGATATTACCACTCTGCCACTCTGAAATGTTAAAAATCACACAACACCAGGTTATAGTCCAACAGGTTTAATGGACTTTGTACACCCCAGTCCAACACCAGCATCTCCAAATCACTCTGAAATGTTGTCACTGTTCTCACATAACTGAAAACGGATGACTTCTGGAATGAGAATAAAAATGTACTCTTCTAGAAATGCTTTAATATTATGGAGAAATATGTTCCCTTCTAATGAATTAATAGTTCAAAAAACAAAATTAAATGTGTGTAATAATTAATATTGTTAGGACAGATTCAGCCCAAGTTCTCAATAGACAGTCTACCATAGTTAAGACGATTTCTAGCAATATATGTTTTAAATGGGATTATGAGGATGTATAAAATTGAGGGCGAATAATGATACATTTGCATGATATTTGTAATTATCTAAAATAATGAAAGTGTCTGATGGTAGTACAAATGATGGAGCTTTAGTGTCTTGTGCTGCTGGTACCTGGTTCTACTTTTCCAATTTCATGTGTTGCCCACTATAATCAACAAGTGTGGTCTGAGGACACCTTGGCTGAATCATCCTTTTGCTATTAATTGACAACTCTAATCTGTTTGTTTTTAAAATGAATGTTCCCATTTGAAACAATACACTTCCTTTCTCATTGTGGCAGCACATCACCAATTTGTAGATGTTGATCATCTGTTTAAAGGTTTTTTTGCCATTGCGCCACACAGGATATGTCACAAAAGTGAAAGTTTTGCACAATTTCAAAAAAATAGGAAGTTAAGTTTTTGCTAAAGTGGCAAACGTGAAAAACTGCATTTTTTTTTCCATTTGGAAGATGTGCAGCTGGAGTACATAATAAAAATCCCATCTGAATACCAGTGAATTTTAAAATTTCTTAGCTATTCCCTGCTGTGGTAAATGTGAAGTACCGAAATATTTGATGCAAATTGCTGCTGTGATCAGTTTCTGAATAATCAATTTTGCTGCTTTATTGCTTTTTCATTTGTTATTATTATCTGCCTGAGGGACACAGTTAGGTAAAATATTTATAGCTAGATAGTTGATTGGCTCCTGACAAGTAATTATTTCAACTAATTACCAATTTCTCTGCAAGATGTCTTGTGACATAATATCTTGAAAGGTAACAGTTTCATTGCATCTTATTTTTGAGGCTACACTTGCGAGTACATTTTTTTGTGACGTTGGTAAAGTTTTAAAGTTCTCACATACAAGATGTCCCACGGATACTTGTGTCCAAAGAACAAAAGGATGTGTTACACATTCTGATTGATTGCTGGAAATTTTGAGCAAATCAAAACAAAACAGTTACAACTCGCCACTTACTCAACTGCCTCATTTATAAACTTTCTAAACACTGGAAGATAGGCTGATATGTTAAAACCATGAGTTGAGGGGCTGATCGTAGACAACACAACTGTCACACAGAATTGAGCTATATTTGAACTTCCATTGATTCAGAAGATTCTTAACATTGCCACATAGTTTCATGCAGATCTTTCCCATGAGTCTTTGTTAACTTTTCCATTCTGCTTGGAGTCCGGAGATTGCCTTAATGAAGGACACAAATGATTATTCCTGTAACTGAAATTGTGGTGCCCAATTTTTCCTTACCATCCATGACATCTTTATGGTGTTCAAAGTTGTACCTTTCAATCATCCCATATTTGTCCTCTGCCATATTTTTCGCAGCCCAAAACTGTGCTGATTGCTTACTCATGGGTTAAACAGAAACTTCTTTCAAATTGACTTCAGCATGACTGAAGCTTCTCAGTAAAAACTCAACATTCTTGCTCCAATTCCACTTCCCTCTATAGCTGTGAGTTCAGGTTTAACACAATGGTGTACATATGATCTATGCATCACAAAGCCTAGATTTTCTACGTCCATAACATGACCCATTTCTGACTTTAACACAAATGAAACATAGGAACAAAAGTGATTGGAGAAGGAATAGACCACACAACCCATCAGGACTGTTTCACTACTCAACGTGATCATGGCTGATCTTGAATTTCAGCTTCACTTTCCCGCCTACTCCCCATTTCCCTTACTTCTGTTTACTCCCAGCCTTAAATCTAGTTAGATACACAACCCATTAGAGGAAAGAGATTTGCAACTCTTTGAAGGGAGAAATTTCTCTTTATCTCAAATGATCAGCCCCTTTATTTGGAGACTAAGTTCCATGTTCTAGATTCCCCAGGTAATAGAAAGAATCTCTCAAGCCCCTTCAGAATTTTGTATGTTGTAGTCCCATCAGCTCTCATTTTCACCCCAAAATACAGAAAATATAATTCAATTGACTCAGTCTCTTATCATTGGACAAATCCTAGGGAAGAATTGAGTGAATGTTTACTCTATCACCTCCAATTGATTCTTCAAACAGCACACAGTATTCCAGATTTGCTCACAACAACGCTTTGGTACGCCATATGCCTTCCTCACCGCACTATTTACCTGGGTGAAATTGAGTGAATGTTTACTCTATCACCTCCAATTGATTCTTCAAACAGCACACAGTATTCCAGATTTGCTCACAACAACGCTTTGTACAATTGTAGCAAAATTCTGTGATTCCTGCACACCAATCTCCTTACGATAAGACCAAAATGCCATCTTCTTCCTGATTGCTCGCTGTACCTGAATGCTAATTTTGATTTGCTTATATGAGCATGCCCATGGGTCTCTGAACATCAGCATGTACAAGTTTCACATCTTGTAAAATATTCTTACCACCAAAGTGATTAACCTCACACTTCATCACATTATATTCTATCTGTGTCTTGTTGCTCACTCACCAGTCAATGTGTCTTTGACTGGAGACTGGATGCCTTCTCGCAGAGTGCTTTAGAGAACATCTCCGGGACACCCACACCAATCAACCCCACTGCCCCATGGCTGAACATTTCAACTCCCCCTCCCACTCTGCTGAGGACTTGCAGGCCCTGGGCCTCCTCCATCACCACTCCCTCACCACCCGAGGATGAACGCTTTATTTTCTGCCTCGGGACCCTTCAACCCCAGGTCATCAATGTGGACTTATCCAGTTTCCTCATTTCCCCTCCCCCCAGCTTACCCCAGTTCAAACCTTCCAGCTCAGCACCATCCTCATGACTTGTCTCACCTGTCAATCTTCCTTTCCACCTATCCGCTCCACCCTCCTCTCCGACCTATCACCTTTCACCTACCTCCATCCACCTATTGCACTCTCAGCTACCTTCTGCCCAGCCCCACCCCTCTTTAGCTTTCCACATCCGAGGCTCCCAGACTCATTCCTGATAAAGGGCTCCGGCCCGAAACGTCAATTCTCCTGGTCCTAGGATGCTGCTTGACCTGCTATGCTTTTCCAGCAACACACTCTCGACTCTGATCTCCAGCATCTGCAGTCCTCATTTTCTCGTAATATCTCTTTGCAGCTGACCCGCAAAGGCCATCAGTAAACTTACATAGATTGGGCTGGTTTTCCGAGGAGTATCAATCGCATGGAGATTGCCGCTCCATTCCTTTTCAACATAATGAAAAGCTCCTCATTTCTGAGAGGTTATTCCAATCAGGGCTCTTGCAGAAATGCAAAGTTCCATTTTCATTCTAACAGATCCCTCATAGTACAGAACAGTCAGGGGAAGGCAAACGTTCCCCCTTTTTCACAGCAACTAATTGCCATATTCTGTGAGTCAAAGGTCTAGCAAAGTAGACAGCCATATTGACAGCTTCTGTGAAGGGAAAAGTACACCAAGGTAAATGTGAGGGTATGGTAACAGGAGAGAAGTGTACCTGGTTGATAGAGTTAAGGTCCAAATAGGTAGGATGCCAGCTGGATATAGCATGGGTGCCAGGTGTGGAGGGGTTGAGTGGGTAGCTTGTCAAGTGGTTGGGGGTAGGGTGCTCAATGAGAAGGATGCCAGTTAAATAGTGTGGCTGGGGGCAATGTGGAAAGGGGTAGGTAAGTGATCGAGTTTGTAGGCTAGCAGAAAGAGGATATCAGAATAGGCAGGGACTCATGGGTTGGCAAGTCCAGCAGGGGCAGGGGTTTTTTAATCAGATCCTGGGGCGATATTGGGTCCAGTGGCCAGAGGAGGGTTTGGGGTTGGGGAATGGTCTAGTGTTGTGGGATGCAGTGGCCATGTCCCAGGGTGGTGTGGTGTTTCAGGTCCTGGGGGTAGAGAACATGACTCAGGGCCCAGTATTGTGGGGAGTGTCAAGTCTGGGAAGTAGAGGGACTGTCATATCCCAGCAGAGAGGGGGATGCATTGGATCGGGGCCTATACATTTAAGGCATCTGAGTGAGCTAGAACTGTGGTGTGTGAAGTTTAAGTTGGGAGTTCAATTTAAAGTTACTCAGGAGTTGGACTTATATTAATCAAATTTTTCCTGAGTGACTATTTACTTAACTGTAGCAGGTCACTTCAATTTCTCTGATTCAATGAATACTTTCAGAGGGTTCCATGCCGTGTCTTGCTTTTCCTATTCTCCTGACAGTTCCTACTTTATTCTCACCAATCTTGATTTGTTCCCCATCCCCTGACATGTTGAATTTAAAATTCTTGCTCTCATCTACAAGTTCTTCCATTCCTCCAGCTGATCCTATGTCTGCACTCTGTCAACATGTGCCCTCTCCTCCCATAAATGATCAGTTCCAGTAAGAAAATATTTGGTCAATCCTTCTAAGAAAGGACATATACATTTCACAATATGTATTGTCAGATAAGAAGTGGTGGATTTCCTTTCTAGACCATTGCACTTCTAATAAAAGACAGCAGTTTCATTCAAATGTTAGGCTACGTAGAAAATATTAACATTAATTTTATGTTGACTATTTAGATTGTTTGTGTGTAGCTGGATGCTGCTTTACAGAAGGGCCCCAGGGCACCTTGTTTATTGTTTGTGGGGACCAGGAGAAGCTGTTCTTTGTTCACCAAAGTACTGCCATGTTGAAGTTTGTGGTTGTCCCAGTCCTTGATTGGAATGAGAACAGACAGCAAGCTGACACAGGGCAGTTAACTAGAGAGTGCAATTAGTGTTAAAAGTATTTGCCTGATATCTTTTGTGCCAGGTGGCCCACAGTCTGCCATCATTCCTGCAGTTGCATGACTCCAAGTATGCTGTAAGCAATGTCATCCCTCTTCAGTTTTGGAGAAGAAGAATTCCTAAAGAGATTGCGTGTTGCTGGAGAATTTTGATCTTGTTGCAATGTCTTGAGAGAAAAATATAGGATGGAATTTTAATGTTTCTTCTGCTCTCGAACATTCAGGCACTGCCACCTAGTCTTCACAACAGTGTCAGGAGAAATGGAGGTAACAATGGTACAGCAAAGATAAAAGAAACCACATCACTTAACTTAACCTGCATTGCCACCACCTCAGGCACTAGTACTGCACCTTGAGCAAAGTATAGAGTTGGAACCAGCATATGGTCTGACAGAGGGCACAAGGGCAACAAACAAACGAGCATTAAAGGATGGTTTCTTTGCCAGAGGGTGAGATAGTAACCATGCACTGCTGCAGAAAACTAAGCTGAGGACTTTAATGAGTTGACATGCAGAAACATGCACTGGTTAGCTGCCGAACAGCTTTATGTCATTGCCAAGAAGGAGTCTCTGTCCAAACCAGTACAGGACTGTGCTCACCACTTTTACATCCTGTTCTCTACCTCCCTGTTGTGCTTCAGACCCAAACACAGTGGCCCCTATATGTGTTGAAGCCATTGCTTTGTTATGTTACCTAAACATGTAACTTAAAAATACTTCCCAAAAAGGAGTTCCAGTACTTTAAGAGTAAGCCTCTGCAGAAGAAGCACTAGGTGAGGTGCAGTCTGGGGAATCACTGTGCAGTATAGATCTGCTTCTCTGTCACAGAATGACAGCATACCTGCTGTTACCACCACCAGCACTCCGCCAGTGACGTCAATGTTTCCTCGAAGCCAGCTCAGTGCAGTCCAAAGAGCTGCAAGGCTCTCTGCAGGCTCTCCATTGAAAGCCAGCAGCCGATAGCTCATTCCATAATTGACTGTATAAAGTGCTTCAGCATGTCCTAACATTACAAAAAGTATATTTTATAAATGCAAGGCTATCTTTGTTTCATTTGGGCTTGAAATGAAGCCAGTTGGAATTTATGTGAGGTCTGACCGCACCCATATCATACATCAACTCAATAGTAAATATCACTTTTGTTATTCTTTCATGGGACTTAGGTATTGTTAGCAAGATCAACATTTGTTGCCCGCAACTAATTGCCCTGGAACTGAGTGGCTTTCTAGGTCACTTCAGAGGGCAATGAAGAGTCAATCACATTGCTGTGGGACTGAAATCACATGTAGCCCAGACCAGGTAAAGATATCTGTTTTTTTTCCCTCAAGGACATTAGTGTGCCAGTTGAATTTTTACAACAATCAATGATAGTTTTATGGTCACCATTATTTGGACTGGCTTTTTTTATTTCAGATTAATCAATTAAATTCAGATTCCACCAGCTGCTAATGTTGGATTTGAATTCCCATCCCCAGAACGTTTACCTGGGCCTATGGAATACTAGTGCATTACACTGGTGGCTAAGGGTGAAATGGGATTTGAGAATTTGAATAATCCATCTGAACAGCTTTACAACACCAAAAGCTGCAGATGCAATAATGACCATGCCTGGTCCCTGCCAGTTCATGATGCTGCTGTCAACTTCTGCAAGGAAGTGAGGAAATGATCAGTGAGTGTGTTGTGATCTGTTTTGGTGATGTTCCCAACAGAGCAGAGTAACTGAAAGCTTATGAAATCTGCAAGCTATAGGTAAGAGGCTTATAGCAGGTAAGTCTGTAAGCTTGAGCTGGTGCATACAAATGTTACACTCAAGTCCTGATCATAAGAGATTATTGCTGAGTGGTATGGGTGGAGTACACTGAGCAGTGTGTGAGGTCTGTAGTATGGTTGCTTGAAGATTGAATATGAAGATGTTTTGACAGATCTTGACTGCCTGCATGAAGACATCAGACTTCTTCTCCATTTAATCCAGGTCCCTGAGTCAGACTCATGGCAATGTCCTCTGTTCCCACTTCCTTCACATTATTTTTTTTGAGATCTTCTGGCTCTTTGCACAACTGTCCCTCTTCTTTTCGATCTCTTGTACTATACGCTTTGTAGCTGCACCTTAGAACTTAGGAGCCCCCCCCCCCCACTCTGTTCTAATGTGCCATTGCACAAGTTTCTTCCACAGACTCTGGCCAGCCACATCAGCTTCTGTTGCATTTAGAACGTACCTGCCTTTTAAGTGGTGCATGTTATTTGAAGAAATGCAGGCTAAAATTTTTTGGTTCTGAGCAAAGTTGAGCACTCTGCTGACCAGTAACCATAGAGCAGAATGTTTTATGATGGGCTACATAGCAGGTAGCACAAAGTTTGCATGTTGCTTTAAATGCCTTCATCAGGTACACACAGGGTAATCCCACATCTTAAGCAATGCAAATGCTTATTGGCTTTATCACATTTTTTAAACCCAGCATCTCCAATAAATACACTATAGTCTGGCCTGAAATATATAATTGGCCAGTATAGAGTTATCCCACTGATGGATACAAATGGTGTCCATCCCATCCTTTTTGCTGCTCTAACTTGTGAAAAGTGGTAATTATTGCTACTGTTGCATTTTAACTGATTCAATCCACTCATTCGTTTCATAACGTTTGCACCATCGAGTCAGGGACCTGACCACAGATACTGTTTTAATACTGTCAGTATGACAAATTTTGAGAGAAGTTCACATTTTAATGCAATTCTGAACAAACACTAAATGGATAACATTGAAATTGTTTAATATGGCTACTATTAATCTAAGCCTGAGGAGGAAGGCAGATTGGACTAGAGCTCATCTCAATAGTTTTCTTGTAGGTGGATTGGTTTGAACAAATGTTTGGTTCTTGCAGCTTGATTTACATGTTTCATTTGGAAAAATATACCTGAATAAAATGAACACTGAACTTATTTTCAAAAATGCAATGCAGCTGTTGTTAACAATTATCACGACAGAATCTAATTTTAAACAATGTGGTTTATATGCCAATGGAGCAGGTCAAACGTTAATTACTATTTCCAATAAATTGCAAGTGTTCATGTTTGCAGCTTAAATTCAGAGAGGAAGTGTGGTTGCAGTAACAGTAATTTCATCAACATTGACGTAGTATTGAGTAATATGGAACAAAATCCTAAAATCTTGCCACATGGGTGTGTAAAATGCAAGATCATTACTATAATTACTGTATTATTATACATTGCATATAGAAACTAACTGTATATTGTGTTACAAGGAACTGTGTCATAACAGAAAGAAATGAAACATAATAGATTCAGGCCCATTGATCTGGACAGTAGGGAGTGGCATATTTCCAATAATAAACAATACAGAGTGATGAGAAAGATGAGAATGGACAATATTCTCTGAGCAAAGTCATAGAGGATGTTGATCATTGATGAAACAGAATAGGACATGTACTTGTACATATGAAAATTGCATCTTAACAATGATATTAATGGAGCCCAAATTTAACCCCCTGAAAATGAGCTTTTAATTTTCAGATTTATGAGGGAGATCACAATGCACTCTAAGAATATTTGCTTGTTGCATCATCTAGCTTGTGTTCATTGACTGCCATATATTATTTATGTAAAATTAGAAGCAGTTTGTTTTGTGTCAATTCTCTACAAGGAATCAGCTTTTTATTTGCATATACTATCCTCGCAGCCAGCGTAAGACATCTTGATCACATGTGTCTGGAACAGATAGAGAAGAAAGCACATGGACTAACTCACAGCAAGACTCGTAATCGATTTCTTTACAGGTTGTGAAATGCTCACAAAAAACAGGATGTTATAAAATAATAGAGTTTTTTGAACATCTTAATAGTATCTATGGTCACTTCCCACTCCACTATCTACCTCAAACTATCAAAAAATATAGTAGTTCTGATCTGTAAAAGTGTTGTTTATCAACAAACTATAATGCTAACATTACCAAGAGCAATCTGAGGCAAAGTTCATTTTACTTTACGTTTTAATCATTGATTTGAAAAGTACTATTTGCCATTAATGAAAGAAAAAAAAATCAAGTTATTGAATTTAAGATGCAAGAGAAAATAGATTTTAAACAAGTAAAGTTAACTGAATTTTTGAACAAAAGTAGTTGTGATTAGGAGCAATTTGGAGATAGAACTTGCAGAGAGAGGTTGACACACATGCTAGGTTGGCACCTGTCACTCTAGTGTAAAGCTATGAATGTTTATCCCCCAGTAGACTGTACTACCTCAGAACTTTGGATTCTTGGCTTTACTGGAGATACGTGATCAGGAATATTGCTATCCAATGGTGCTTCTGGCTGCATCCAAAATGACACATTATAGAAAATAATTTCTTTATTCTGTCTCAGATATTCACATACACTATTGCTATTTTTACAGGAAAAATGTGGTCATTCTTAAAATTGATCAGGGAGAAATTCCTGAAGAATTTCCTGAAGAAGGGCTCATGCCTGAAATGTTGATTCTCTTGCTCCTTGGATGCTGCCTGACCTGCTGCGCTTTTCCAGCAACACATTTTCAGCTTAAAATTGATCAGTCATGTAGCAGAAAGAAACACCCCTAGTACATTTGACCACATAATGTTATGACTCATCTCTTACACCTAGATAGCAATAAATAATTGTCTCTTTCTTCCACACAAACACAGCCTGTGAATGAAAATAAATGTGGGACATAATATTGGGCGCTGCAATACTAGAGGGATGGTGAAATGGGAGCCCAAAAATGATAAACTAATGAGGGATCATCCCCCAAGAACTTCTGGTATGGTTCATTCTGATGACCATGATTTGAAGGATGACAACATGGGTGCTCATCTGTATGCTGGAATATATAGAACAGGCAGCTTTGGACATTGGTCAGAGTTTAACATTGACTGGTTATCTGGCTACCTATTGTGGACTTCACCAGTCTTAATAACACCTTTTCTTAAGCATGTGCAGATGGACATACATTCAGCTTATGATGGCCAACCCCAACAGTGCTCTTTAAAGGCATTGCCATTCTGTTTACAGATGAAGTGCTTTTGACGACATACTTCCTGCTGTGGAGTTAGTGAAAGTACCATGTTGTTGGAGGAGTTAATGAAAGTTTTTTTCAATCAGAAGACAGTGTTCTGGACATTTAAAAGGAGCAATGGAGTTTTAAAAGGACTCCGAATGCAATGCTTGCTCCAATAATTGGGGACAAAATTACAATTCTCCTTAGACTGCAACATATTAGGGAGCTAGAGCAGAGGCAGGATCGGGAGAAAGAGAAAAAAAGCTTTAAACAGGAAGTTTCAGCAAACCAACCCCCAACCCCACCTTTCCCAAGTGTCCTCAGGGAGCATTGTCTTCTCTGCACCTCGGCCAGTTGCTGAGATAGTTTCAGCAAGGAGGTAATCATAGAATTATGTCACCTTCTTGAATAACACCTGTAGCCACTACAAATGTTGTTGGCTGTCAAAGTCGCTATAGCCTCAATTTCTACATCAGGCTGGAGTTATTGATATCACCAACATCTCTCACTTCACTGTCCATCACCGCATCCGGCATCTGGGAATCCATGAGGGCCTGTATTCCAGAACAGGGACCTTCATTATTAATTCAAATCAGAACAAATGGAGGAGAGAGAGAAAGAAAGAGAGATCATCATTCTACATAGGTCCAGGAAACCCTCCAACTATAAACTTCAGAGAGAGTAGAAACAGATAACCACGCAGGTTTGTTATGATTTCAGATGATGTTACTGAAATAAACACACACAAGACTCAAAATTTGGTTTGAACACGAAAACAGAAGTTTATTACACAAAATAAATAAACATAAAATGAATGTGAAATTGTTGACCCTAGAAAACACTGAGGAGCTCAAAAGGGTCTACACTAGTTGGAGAACATGAAACCTCTCTTTGAGTCTCCAGGGGACTCTGCATATAACTTTTGAAAGATTTCAAAAAACACTGGCAAAACTAAATCCCATTCATTCCCCAAGACCATCACTTTACAGTAAAACAGGATGAAGAGAAATTTTCCTTCCCTTTCAAATCTGGAGGTTTGATTTAACTGCTTCTTTTTGTTTCAGTCCCGGGACTTGTGAAGCCTTTTCCCTTGACCACATACCTAACAGAGAGCTTCAACTTCCTCAATCTTTTAATAATCTCCAGAGATCTAACCAAACATTCTGACAGCTAGTTTCACAAACTACACCCTTTCACTGAGTAATTTGTTTTCATAATTTTTCTGAATAATATCCCTTTTCTAGGAGAGATGACACTTGCTTCTGACCCAGTCAGGCCTACTTGGAACTGAACAGAAGTGGCATGGTAGTTCAGTGGTTAGCACTGCTGCCTCACAGTGTCAGACTGAGATGATGTTACTGAGCCATATTCTTCCCTCAGGCTAAGATCACAGAGCTCTCCTAATGCATCTTGTGGAGAAAGAAATATGAGCATGTCTCATCCTGCTCCACAGAGCAGACCCTGATTAGGAAGATTATCTTGGCAAAGAGCGAGGCTTGCTGGCTCATCACCTGCTGGAGATCCACTCTGCCATCGCCCCCCCATCATCTGCAGCAGGAGTAAGTACTACATGCTTCTCTGGGGTTTGGACAGTTGTGCCCGTCTCTCTCTCTCTCGACTTCTGAACACCTTTGAGGATGAAGAAATTCTTGATGTTCTCTTTGACTGCTTCCCACCAGTCCCCTGGAGACTCAAAGAGAGGTTTCATGTTCTCCAACTAGTGTAAACCCTTTTGAGCTCCTCAGTGTTTTCTAGGGTCAACAATTTCACATTCAGCTTTCAAATTCCCTTGCCAGCTCACTGGTCATTCTGTATGTGACAGTCGGCCAGCAGGAGGCAGTGGTCAGAGAAAAACATTGGCTTGACGTCAATGGATCTGACTGAGAATGTGCGGGACACAAACAGGAAATCTATTTTTGAGCAGTTAGACCCATCTGGCCGCGAGCAGGTGTACCTCCGGGGCTCCGTCTGCAAGGGTGCTGAAAGTGTTGTATTGCTTAGTGACGTTAACTGTTTCCATTAGGAATCTGAACGTGGAGTCCAGTTTGCTGTCAGCTCCTCCAGATCGTCCATCTGCATCAATGATGCAGTAGAAGTCTCTGCCAGAATGACCAGACTGGACGTCGCCAGCAGCAGTGGGAGCAGCTGTAAGACCACCAGCTGTTCACTCTGTAGCACCGGGGTGAACACATTAATTAATCTCTGGGGAGCGTTTTTGCATGTAACGTCTGCTACGAGGAGGCGCCCACCTATCATCTCCTTAACCTTGGAGACAGTGAAGTTGCCTCTCATAGCAGAACACCCAGGCCAGAGGAATGGCTATCATTTTCGCTAACCAAATCCAAAGCCCATGGGTCCATAAGCTTGACTATCCCCCAGTAAGTCAATGATGAAAATCATTGCAGAGTAGATTTCACACTATCAACATTAATACTTGCAATTTTAACACCCACTTTAAAAGTTTACAGAATTACCCAATGTACATTCTCACTAGGTGACTAGATGTCACTAGTGACTCCCTGCATCCCCGGAGTGTGGGCAAACTGCTGGACACTCTCCGCACTGAGGTAGCCACCCTGCTCCTCCCTCAAGGGATTGTCCTGCTCGGGTGTTGTCAGGGCGAGAACGAAGCCAGCAGGGTCCAGTTCTGAGTCTGACAGAGCATCGCTGCTCGTGATTGCCCGGAGTTGTGGTGTGGTGGATACCCCTGGGTTCCCGATGGCTGGAGGTTGGCCATCTCTCCTGGCCCCTCGGGAGGGCTGGTGTTTCTGGGTTCCGGTGGAGGAATGTGTGCTCCTCTCCTTCTCCACCCCCAAACCTTTTCCAATGAGTCTGTCTATTCAAGTGGAGGTTGGGTTGGTTGCTGTGCCTCTGCACTGGTCATCTTTTCCTCCTCTCTTGCCTGCCCTTCCTTCTGGGTGCCCCTTGTATCAGTTTTCTTGCTGGAAGATGGCACCTTACTGCCCTTTGGGTGTCCACGCTGGGATGCCCCTCCATCTCAGCGTGCTTGCTTCCCCACTCAGGCTGCAGTCCTTAGTCAGGCAGCTTGGCTTCCTTGCAGTCCTTGGTCAGGCGGTCCTCTTGCCTGCAGTTCCTGCAGAGGGTCACTTTACTGTCCGCTGCCTTGTGCCCTGCCCTCCCGCAGGGTCGGCACACTCCAGGCTGCCCCGCGTACGTCAGGTAGCCTCGGCACCCTCTGACTGCGAAGCTGGAGGGCGAGTGTAGATGTTCCCACTGGATTCCACCTTCAGGGTCACCTTGACCTGCTGCTTGCTGGTCCTGATTCCAAAGGGGTCCACTACATTAGTGCTGCCCTCTTCAAACTGTGTACACCTTCCCAGGAAGGTCAGGACATCTGCTGCCAGGACGTGGGGCGCTGTACAAATGGATTGTCACAACCCAGCTCCTCTGTGCAGGGAGAATGAACAATGGTACTGCAGACAGGATGGAGAGGGGGCTCTGACCTCCTTTCTCCTCAAATACCTTCAGGAGACACTCACATTGCGTCACGTTCTTGAAGTTTACGTCAAAATAGCCCCACCTGGGGAACGTCTTCATGAAGAGGGTCTGGTCGACCAGCGATCCTTCCTCCACCTTCTTCACAGTCACCCTGACTGTATTGTGGACCCCCTGCCTCACGGTGCGGGCACTAGCAGAGGTCATAACTCTGGTTGGCTGGTCAGTCAACCTGAATTGATGTTAGACCAAAGCCAGAATAAAGATCCACCAAATTCAGCTCAGCTCAAACAACACATTTCCACATTCTACTCACAATCCAGCGACGATCTCAAGATTTTTCAGTTATCCAGGTTCTTAGCTCAGATCCTGATCAAGGTATGTCCCCTGCCAGGTGAGGAAAATGAGCAATCAGAATGAAGGTTACATCGTGTCTGCATCACTTCCACTGGACACGAGCTAATCTTGCACCCACTAATGAGCCTTATCAAGCTCATGCTACATGATGACTTGTGAGAATGTGTATCTTGGCCCATGTTGATAAGGTTTTGGCCTGTGTCATTACTTTTTCATAAAAGTGTAAGTGAGTCCAAGTCGTAGCGTTTCACCTCTAGAGTTATATCCCTTTAGGAAATAAAAATGCAAATGAGCCAAGTACACAGTGTCACATGATCAGAGGCTTTCCGTACTGCAACACTCAAGGTGCACACTATGTCTAGGGATTATTCTGCACTGTCTATATTGGTTTGTTATTTTAACTATTTAAACTTTTCTAGTAAATGGAGTCTATGCACCTCATTTATGTTACATTTAGATAACACAAGAAAAATATTACTACATAATGCATAGGTGGGATTTCTTATCTTTAAAATACAGAACAAAGAACAAATCAGCCTGTAAGTCAAGGGGGGAACAGCAGCAAACAAAATATAACAATGATCTAGATGTTCCCACAGTACAGAGCACTGAAGGAAATAGGATTCCTTTGCCAGCTATGTGTTGTCCAGGTTTGTGCAGGCAGCCAACTGATTCAGACACATTCTATGTAAATGCTCTTTAAATTTAAACATCAGTCAGGAATCAACAGCACACCAAATGGATTAAAAATACACCTAAACGCATACAACAAAAAAAAATCAGGCTGCATTCAGGAGCAGTGCAGAGCCCACACAACAAACCTGAAAACAAGTTTCAAGCCTAAAAATAAAAAGGGATGATCAAGTGTAGCACTGAAAGCGTAAAGGTTGGATCCAAAATTTCTCAGCATGAGCTGAAAAGATAGTAATCTTTTATCTGAGTTCAAACTTTTTCAACAAAGATGCAGCTGTGCTTCATAGACCAGTTAAATAAGCTCTGCTGATACTGATTGCAGTTGGTAATGTGGGTTTCCACAGAGTCAATAACTCAGGTTTATCTGAAGAGGACAAAATATGGGAAGATTCCACAAAATATGGGAAGTCCTAATAGACCAGCTAGATGTAAGAGTCAACTTTAGAATTCATTGGTTGCAATTGATGTCCTTTAGGCAAAAATTGCCAAAGAAAGCAAGAGACCAATTTGAATGCAATTTCCCTGAGGTTGAACTGTTGGAGCTAATAATGGAGTTGCTAATTGCCTCAACACCTATCAAAGCAGTTTTAAAAGGATCCTTAGATAAAAAAAGATAGTTCATGGCAATGATTGCTAATGGATGGCAGAAAATACAAACCATTGTGGCTGGACAATTGAACTTATAAGCACTAGGTGCAACAAGCAGAATTGGCAGCGTAGTCCAGAAACGAAGCTGTGTGGCCTGTGAACATGAAAGAACAACCCCAGGCAACAGCAATGTGAAAGAGGATTAGGGCGACAACACACTGACATTTCACTGGCAAACCAAGAACATTCAAGAGTGAAATCCACACTCACAGAAGGTTATGCCATGACAAGGTCTAGAAGAATAGTCAAAATATCAACATGATGTATGGTTTCTTTGACTTCTCTACTGTAAGTTTCATAATATTTATTTCAGTACAGCCTGTTTTGCTATTAGTATTATATTTTTACTTGTTACATATAAGAGCTATCTTTGGAAATAAACATGGATGTAGTGATATCACCTTTGGAGTGATATTCATTTAAGAGATGAACATGCAGATGAACCACATACTTGGATATTGTAACATGAGCACAGTTCATAGGCAGTTGAGACACAGGCTGTGTCTGTACATTATACTGTATTGAGCTGTTAACTTGTAAATAAACCCACTAGAGATTTTTATCTAAACAGACTGCATGTGTGTTATTTGTGTTACATTTAGACAACACAAGAAGCTTATCACACAAACATTAATCATTGAGCAACTCAACAGAAAGTTCCCCAATTAATACAAATGTGCAGATAAAACTAAAATTAAAAGTTTGCAACCATGTGGTATGTATTATTGGTTGCTGGGCTAGTGACACCCACCTTACAACTACCTGTATGAAGAAGTCAGTTAACTCAGCTTAAACCAGAAATTAAATATGAAATGTTCTTGATCCAAATGCTTTTAAATAATATTTGAAGCAAATTTATTAATGAATCAATCAACATTCTATGTAATTATGTTTGTAGAGTTTTGGTCAGTTAGTATTTGGAATCTCTCAGACTGCTGTCTGCTTTGGAAAATACTTCATTGTTAGCAGTAAAGCTCTGGTGAATTGAGGCAATATAATGTCTGTTTTCTCTAATCTTGCCTTTTCATGGTCAATATACTTTAAAATAGCTTAAGATGAAAGGTAATCATTGATAAGACCTACCTATAAAAGCAGCCTGTTATTTATAGAAATGGCAAGTTCATAAGAATCTCCACAGTCTTCTGTCATATACAGTCAATTCCTGTGATCCTTAGAGTTTCGTCAGACAAGAAGGAGAAGTGAGCGAGTTCCTAATTGACAGCTCTTCAGGAAATCCACACAATAGGTTCTGTTTATGTTCCTGCTGTTATGCACAGAAGTTGGCAACGCCAAAGCTAGAGCTGCGACAAAGAATTGCATCTAAGAATTCTCTTGTATAATAAAGATGGTGAGTAAAATTCTCTGTCTCTTATATAAATGAAAACTCCAGCAACAACTGTGTAAAGCAGTATTAGCATTGCATAGTTCTATTAGATTAAGAAAGAAACTGAAGTGAGGAGAATTACAAGAACGCTGATAACTCAAATTTGCTAAGGCAAAAAAAAGTTCACAGCTAAAAACACTTTCATTGGATATTCTCAATGCTAAATGAATATACATGAATTGTACCATGTAATTAATGTTTTGTAAAATTATATGTTTGACACTGTTGCTGCATTAACTTGTGAATTGCGAAGGTATTTGCTTATCAGTACATTTCTGATAGAAATATTTACCTCGTATTTGGGTAATTGTTTTAGTGCAATCTGAGCTCGAACATTAAGATCAGTAAATAATCTTTTCTTAAAGACATAAAGCCAGTATTTTTGGTGTTGTTTATAGAGTACTGACCAGTTGGATAGCAGTGAAATAGGTATGTTTAGTAAGTCTACAGATCCCACCAAAATTAGTGGTGTTGTGGGCAGTGAGGAAGCATATCTCAGAATACAACAGTAACTTGATCAGATGGGCTAATGGGCCATGGAGTGGCAGATGGAGTTTAATTAGATAAATGTTAAGTGCTGCATTTTGGAAAGGCAAATCAAAGGCAGGATTTATACACTTAATGGTAAGGTCCTGGGATGTGTTGCCGAACAAAGAGACCTTGGAGTGTAGGTTCATATTTCCTTGCAAGTGGAGTCGCAGGTAGATAGGATAGGGAAGAAGGGCATTTGGTATGCTTTCCTTTATTGGTCAGAGCATTGAGTATAAGAGTTGTGAGGTCATGTTGTGGTGTACAGAACATTGGTTAGTCCACTTTTGGAATATTGCATGCAATTCTGCTGTCCTTCCAATCGGAAGGATGTTGTGAAGCGTGAAAGGGTTCAGAAAAGATTTACAAGGATGTTGCCAGAGTTAGAGGATTTGAGTTATAGGGAGAGGCTAAATAGGCTGGGGCTGTTTTCTCTGGAGTGTCGGAGGCTGAGGGGTGACTTTATAAAGCTTTATAAAATGAAGAGAGGTATGGATAGGGTAAATAGACAAGGTTTTCCTTGGGGTGGGGGAGTCCAGAACTAGAGGGCATAGGTTTAGGGTGAGAGGGGAAAGATATAAAAGAGACTAAGGGGCAATGTTTTCATGCAGAGGGTGGTAAGTGTATGGAATGAGCTGCCAGAGGAAGTGGTGAAGGCTGGTACAATTACAGCATTAAAGGCACCTGGATGGGTATATGTT
This sequence comes from Chiloscyllium plagiosum, assembly GCF_004010195.1. Taxonomy (NCBI): domain Eukaryota; kingdom Metazoa; phylum Chordata; class Chondrichthyes; order Orectolobiformes; family Hemiscylliidae; genus Chiloscyllium; species Chiloscyllium plagiosum. The sequence continues at coordinate 65,253,347 of NC_057720.1, forward strand.
TAGTAAGGGTTTAGAGGGATATGGGTCAAGTGCTGGCAAATGGTTCTAGAGAAGGTTTGGATAACTGGTTGGCATGAACAAGTTGGACTGAAGGGTCTGTTTCGGTGCTGTCCATCTCTATGACTCTATGTGTGGACAAGCACAATCTGTGTTTACATACTGGAGGACAAGTTGTGAATTCAAAACTAATGAGAGGGGAAAGATATAAAAGGGACTAAGGGGCAATGTTTTCATGCAGAGGGTGGTACGTGTATGGAATGAGCTGCCAGAGGATGTGGTGAAGGCTGGTACAATTACAGCATTTAAAAGGCACCTGGATGGGTATATGTTTAGTAAGGGCTTAGAGGGATATGGGTCAAGTGCTGGCAAATGGTTCTAGAGTATGTTTGGATAACTGGTTGGCATGAACAAGTTGGACTGAAGGGTCTGTTTCGGTGCTGTCCATCTCTATGACTCTATGTGTGGACAAGCACAATCTGTGTTTACATACTGGAGGACAAGTTGTGAATTCAAAACTAAAAATTCCAGATGATAAGGATGTTAAAATAAAATAGGCAAGGAAGATTTCTTATGAATTTCAAGTACAGAACATAGTAGTGGAGCAGACAGAATAGAGATGCTGTGCTTTGTGATTTAGGGCAGAATCGAAACAGTTTATGAAAAGGGTGTAAAGGGAATGAAGAAAACAAAGTAACAGAAATAGCCCCAAAATTTTTTATAATTGCATAGAAAGTAAAACTGTGGAGGTGTCTGTGTTGGACTAGGGGTGGACACAACACCAGGTTTAGTCCAACAGGTTTATTTGGAAGCACTAGCTTTCGGAACACTGCACCTGATGAAGGAGCAGAAGGATTTTTAATTCTCTTTGGATATGGTGCCAGGGGACTGGAGGAATGAAAATGTTACAGCCCTGTTAATAAAAGGGAAAAGTGTTAAACTCGTCTAACACCTGCCATGGGAACTACTAAACCTGTGACCAAGTTAATTCTCACTTTAAAAAGAATTAGTCAATAGGGACAGTAAGTATGGATTTGTGAAAGAAAAATCATACCGATCGAATCTGAGTGAGTTATTTCCTGATGCAGCAAAGAGATTTAGTAAAGCTAATGCAATATCTGTTGTGAAATGAGCTTTCAAAAGGCATTGCTTAAAGTACCTCATATTGGACTTAGTTTCAAAGTAGAAGCACTTGGTATTAAGGAGACAGCAGTGATACAAACTAAGAGTAATCATTATGTGCTGAATGGAAACAAGTGTAGTCCCAGGTGTTTTAAAATTCTTTCATAGGAACTGGGAGCTGGTGGTAGGCTAGCATTTGTTACCTGTCTCTCAGTGCACTTAAGTTGTGTGGTTTGCTCAGCCATTTCGGAGACTAGTTAAAATCGAATGTGATTTGGACAAGTCGAGTGGTCAAATGCGTGGCAGGTGAAGTGTAATGTAAATAAATGCGAGGTTAACCATTTTGGTCACAAAAATCGAATGGCAGATTATTATCTGAATGGTGATAGGTTGGGAAAGTGAGGAGGTACCTTGAGGCCTGGCTGTCTTTATACACCAGTCGCTGAAAGTAAGCCTGCACAGGTAGCAAGTGGTAAAGAAGGCAAATGGCATGTTGACCTTCATAGCAAGAAAATTTGTGCACTGGAGCAGAGGTGTCTTGCTGCAATTGTAAAGGAGAAAGTGAGGACTGCAGATGCTGGAGATCAGAGCTGAAAATGTGTTGCTGGACAAGCGCAGCAGGTCAGGCAGCATCCAAGGAACAGGAGAATCGACATTTCAGGCATGAGCCCGAAGGGCTTCCTGAAGAAGGGCTCATGCCCGAAACGTCGATTCTCCTGCTCCTTGGATGCTGCCTGACCTGCTGCGCTTTTCCAGCAACACATTTTCAGCTGCAATTGTAAAGGGCCTTGGTGATACCACAGCTGGAGTATTGTATACAGTTTTGATCTCCTTATCTGAGAAAAGATGTTCTGGCTATGGAGGGAGTGAAATTAAGGGTTACCAGACTGATTCCTGGGATAGCAGGACTGATATATAAAGAGAGCTCTCCACTCCGCAGGCTCCCTGCCTTCATTCCTGATGAAGGGCTTTTGCCCGAAACTTCGATTTTTCTGCTCCTCGGATGCTGCCTGACCTGCTGTGCTTTTCCAGCACTACTCTAACCTAGGCTCTGATTTCCAGCAACTGCAGTACCCACTTCTGCCCTGATGTATAAAAAGAGACTGGATCGGTTAGGATTACATCCACTGGAAGACAGATGGTGGAGGAGGCGATGATCATGGAAACCTAAGAAATTTTAACAGGACTAGACAGTGTTAACACAGGAAGGATGACTGGGGAATCCAGAACCAGGGGTCACAGACTAAGGATAGGGTAAACCATTTACACAGGGTAAACCATTTAGAACTGAGATAAGGAAACATTTCGTCAGCAGGAGATTTATGAGCCTGTGAAATTCTCTGTCACAGAAAGCGGGTGAGAACAAAACATTTAATGTTTTCAAGAATGAGTTGGATGAAGTTGTTAGGGCTAAAGGGATCAAAGGATACAGGGAGAAAGTGGGATAAGGATATTGACTAGACTGATCAGCCATGGTCATATTGAATGGCAGAGCAAGTTCAAAGCATTGAGTGGCCTATTCCTGCTGGTATTTTCTACATTTCTATGTTTCAACCACATTGCTTGGGATTTAAGTGATTTATAGGCCACACCAGGAGAAAGCAGCAGATTTCCTTCCCTAAGTGAACAAGATGGGTTTTGACAACAATCAATGATAGTTATTATGATCACCATTCCTGAGCCTAGCTTTCTTTCATTCAATTTAATTCAAATTATTCATTCAATTTAAATTCCATCAACTATGATAGTTTCTAGAACACTGATTAGTGACAGTCCCACTCCGTCTCCTCTTCGGGTAACTTCTTTTCTTGTTTTACATAAATTAAACCAACATAAATTTTAATATATGTGGTACATTTTTTATGTTTATAGAAAATACAAAGCTTGACAGCATAGTAGACGTGCACAATCCTTTATCTGAAAACCTTGGGGCCAGTTTATTAGAATTCGGAAATTTTCGGATTTCAGAATAAATGAATTTTCACAGTGAAATTAAAAAATAAGACCTAACAGCAGACACATGTGTGAATAGTACAAGTGCTGAGACTCCTGTCAGTGCTGGGTCATGCTGCCACATCATATATGGTTTCAGTGGGTGTGAAGTTGGGTCATCTGTTCGCACGTCAAAATGACGCTCCACACTCCATGAAAAACATTTTGGATTTCAAAGCTTTTCAGATTTTGGAATTTTGGATAAAGGATTGTGTACCTGTATTGATAAGGGTTTTTACCTACCTGTATTGATAAGCCTGATCATCGTAGATTTCAGGTCAACACGGGCTGGTGCATATAACAAATACAGTTTACTATGGAAAAATATGAAGTTTTAAACTTCCAAAGAGACAACATAGCTGGGCACCATAAACTATTAGATACTATTTTGAGAGGCTACATGAACAGAGAGGATACATATTCATATGTTCTGGAAGGTACCAAGGTAAAACTGATCAGGGGTTGACACTTGAATTTGCAGATGTAGAGTTTGAAGACAAAAATAAAGAAGTTATGTTAAACGTTTACAAAATAAGTCTGAGCTAGAGTAGTGTTTACAATTATGGGCACCACATTCTGGGTGAATATGAAGGGTACATAGAGGAGGACTGCCAGGATGATACCAGGCATAGGGAACTTTGATTACATGAAGAGATTAGAGAAGTTGGTCATTGTCCTCATTTACAAAAGAGGAGATTAAGGGAAAAACCAAATAGTAATAATCAAAAAATTGGTTTGAAAGAGAAATTGGGAGAAACTGTTTTCGCTGGCAAGTGAGTTAACAACTCATGGTTGATTAAATAGATTGGCAAACATTGTAGAGGGGAAATGAGGAGGAATGATTTCACAATGAGAGTTGTTAAGATGTGGAATGTACTAACAGAGCAGTTGGTGAAAGCAAATTTCATAGGAACTGTTAAAAAGGAAATATAATTATAGAAACACTTTTTTTGGATTTCTGGAGAAAAAGATGGACGGATTTGATAGCTCTTTTAAAGAGGCACAACAGACCTCATGCTCTATTTCTGTGCTGCATTCTAGAATTGAAGGATGCCCCTACAGGTAGAGGTAGGTAACTCTGTATTGTCAGCAAACCTGGATCTGTCACATGTAATCACCTCACTGACAAGGTGCCACACTGGAAACTGCTAAATAAGATAACAGCCTATGGTGTTAGGAGCAAGGTACTGGTAGTGATTCACTGATTGGCAGAAGGCAGAGAGTGGGGATAAAGGGGTCTTTTTCAGAATGGCAGCCAGTGTTTACTGACATTCAGCAGGAGGCAGTGTTAGGACCCCATCTGTTCACATTATACTTTAATGATCTGGACAAAGGAACTGAGGGAATTGTTCCTAGGTTTACAGATGACGTAAAGATAGGGGGCAGGGTAGATAGTGTTGAGGAAGAGGGGAGGCTACAGAAGGAATTGGACAGGCAGAAGGGGCAGATAGAATACAATGTGGAAACATATGAGCTAATGTACTTGGTGGGAAGAATAAAGACGTAGAAGCATACAGGGACTTGGGAGTCCTAGTTAAGGATTTTCTGAAGGTTAACACACAGTTTCAGTTAGTAGTTAGGAAGGTAAATGCAAAATTAGCATTCACTTCAAGAGCAGAAATGTACTGCTGAGGCTGTACAAGGTCTGGTCAGACTGCATTTGGAATATTGTGAGCAGTTTTGGGTCCTGTTTCAAGGGAAGGAAGTGTTGATGTTGGAGGGTTCGAGCGGAGGTTTACTAGAATGATCCCAGGGATGAAGAGTTTGTCATATGAGGAGTGGTTGAATACTCTGGGTCTCTTTTCGATGAAGAGAGCAGGGGACCTCATTGAAACAGAATACTGAGAGGCCTGGATAGAGTGGATGTGGAGAAGCTATTTCCACTAATAGGAGAGACTAGGACTCAAGGGCACAGCCTCAAACAGAAGGGATGACCCTTTAGAACTGGTGGCTCAGTGGTTAGCAGTGCTGCCTCACAATTGAACCTGGGTTCAATTCCAGTCTTGGGCAACTGTCTGTGTGGGGTTTCCACATTCTCCCCGTGTCTGCATGGATTTCCACCGGGTGCTCCGGTTTCCACCCACAATCCAAAGATGTGCAGGTTAGGTGAGTTGGCCATGGCAAAATTGCTCTTAGTGTTCAGGGATGTGTGGGTTAGGTGCATTAGTTAGGGGCAAATATAGAGTAATAGGGGAATGGGTCTGGGTGGGTTACTCTTCGGAGGATCAGTGTGGACTTGTTGGGCCGAAAGGCCTGTTTTCACATTGTAGGGATGTTATTATGTTCTAACTGAAGTGAGGAGGAATTTCTTCAGACAGAGGATGGTGAGTCTGTGGAACTCATTGCCACAGATGGCTGTGAAGTCCAAACCATAGAGTGTATTTAGGTCTGAGACAGGTGCTTGATTGGTAAGGGGATCAGGAATTATGGGGAGAAGGCAGTAGAATAAGTTTGAGAAACAATCAGCCATGATTGAATGATGGAACAGATGCGATTGGCTGAATGGTCTAATTCTGCTCATATGTCTTGTGGTCTTATGTAAGCTAGGAATATAGATCATAAATGGCTGAGCCTCAAGCATTGATACTTGCCACACTGCAATCTGCCCACCCTAAAATAAACCATTCCCTACATTCTTACTTTGTTTTCTACCTGTTAGTTAATCCACAATCCATGCTCTTACATTATCCCCACCTAACTTTGTGCAACAATCTCTCATGCAGCCTTTCGTCAAACATCTTTCAAAATGTACTTCATCTTCTGGTTTCCCCATATTTGCTCTGATAGCTGGTGAAGTGAATGTGGTGTGCCCTCTTACCATTTGATGCAATGGTCATTGACACACCAGCAAGTGAGAGTGAGGCATCAAACTAGTTTTGTCTCTGATTTCTTATGAAGCTCTAATAAGAGCTTTGTGTTCATCCAGACTCTGCTTTCTTTCTATTGGCAAATAATGAATGTATTTTCCTTTGCAAATAGGAGCTGTTATTTGATGTATTTTTCAGCAGCTGACTAATAAATTTAACATTTGATGGTTTGGAAGAATCTGGATACATAAAGGTTTCATTGGAGTGTGCCTGAAATGCTTACTCTATTTCGCAATCCAACGATTAACACCCCATTGTACTTGTTTAAAGTTTAACTTATAGAATTAATCTCATCATCCAGAATTTGCAAAAGCAACAATGTTCACATCTTGGGAATTTGTGGGTCCACATAACGTTGCATGGCAAACTACAAGATTATGCTCTGATTTCCTGCGATAACCATTTATGAACAGTCTCATTTGGATTATTAGATGACAGAATTGCTCCTTAATACAAGGTGATAGTCTCTCTGATTAGGAGTTATAAAAAGAAACTGAGTATGTGTATAACAAACTGAAGATTCCTTATTTGGTTTTTGTGATTGCAGAAACTATATCAAGGAGTAAATTATGATTTGGAGGTGCCAGTGTTGGACTGGGGAGTACAAAGTTGAAAATCACACAATACCAGGTTATAGTCCAACAGGTTTATTTGGAAGCACTAGCTTTCGGAGCGCTGCTCCTTCATCAGATGGTTATGGAGAATAAAAACGTAAGGCTATAAAAGTTTTGCTATAAATTCTGTATCTTACAATCTTATACTCCACAACTACCTGATGAAGGAGCAGCACTCCAAAAGGTCAGGATTAAATTAGTTAAGAGACATATACATAATAATACCGAAATGCAGCTATGAGACAATTTAAATATGCATTAGTAAAATGGCATTGCTGATTTTCACATTTGCCATTTGACATTTTGATGTTGGACGAGGTCAAGTTCAAATTATCTTCAGAGACTGTTTATTCACTTTGCCCTCAGACAGTTCACTAAAACTCATTTAACAAGAATAATAACTTGGGAGCAATAATGTTGGACTGCTGACACATTTGCACCATCCTTTGGTAGAGTCTTTGTTTGTACAGAGAATAATCTAAGTGAGAAATAGAGTCAATGATAGAATATTAAAAGGCTGTGATAGAACATTAAATCCACAGCTCAACAGTATCATATGTAGCACAACTAAATATTTGTAAAGCCAGCTGCGATCTGCTTTGCTTTAATGATTTTATTTCGCAACCAAGATATAGCTATTATTCAAAATTTTGCAATAAAAGATCTATTTTTAATTGATGCTTTTTATTCTTTTCTGTCACATACAGGTATCTCATGATTACATGATCTGTATATCCACACGATGGCCAAATTTAAAAGGCAATGTATTCAGATTGTTAGCACTAGTTGTATTGATCTGTGGTAAGACTGCAATATCTTATCCTTTATTTGTCTGTTCTTGACTATTTGTGATGCTGTGAGAGCCATTTTTGGCTCTAAGAACATGGTTTGAAGAGAGAACAGCTCATTTTGGAACAGAGGATTTTGTTTGTAAAGTTTTCAGTTGGAGCACAATGCTTTCTGATCTGTAATTTTCTTCATCCCAATGTCATCCCTCAATTTGCCAACTCCATTAACAGGAAACTTCTCACCTCTTTAAGTTATTCTCTTTCTTAGCCCACACATTGACAAGATCTCAGTCTTCCCTTCTCTTTCCCAAATATTGTTACTTTCTCTTTCTCTGTTCGCTCCAAACTAAATGTATTTTGCACACTGTGAATGTAATGTTATAAAGTTGATCATAGAATTCTAAATTAAAAGGCAAAAGTTGTGAATGAAACTATATCCTATACTGTCAGAATATGGTAGATATTTTCTAATCTCCCTGTTCAGAGATGTAATTATACATTTCTGGGGCAGATGGGCCTTATATCCAGACATCCTAGTTCAGAGATAGGGGCACTACCTAGTGAGCCACAAGAATCCACAGAATATTTTATAAGGAAGCAAACCATTTGTTGTAACTAGATCTATGTAATCAGCATTCTTCCTCCATCGATTTCCATCTATCTTTCTGGCTGCTGTTCTGGATCAAATCCTTTCAGCCAGTTTCCACTTCTGTTCTTTCTTATTAATTTCACTTCTCTTCACACCTCCTAAACTCTTTTCTTTGGCTAAAGATTTGTCCTTGGAACAAATGTACAATTGGTGTAATATATTTCATAATGTTCTTGTGAGGTGCCTTCGTACATTAAGAGTACTGTTTAAGTGCAGGTTGTTGTTGAATATGATCCTGCAACTAAAATGAATTGGTATAACGTAAAAGAAACAATAGACTTGTTTTACCTTTGTTTTAGTCATACACCTGAGGCTGTTTATTTTGTTTTACTCAGAATCTGAGATCAGAACAAGTCATTGTAGTCAACTCGGGAATCCTTAAGTCTCATATGTTAGGCTACTTAGTAATCTTGCAGTAAAGGATATGCTGAAAAAATAGTAAGCATAATAAATTGAATTCCATATAATAGTTAAGAGTGGCATATTTCAGACCTAAACATGAATCTTATAGTTAAACAAAATCAATTATATAAGTATAAATAGAAAGCTGGCTGAAGTTTATTGATAAATAGACTGAAGTCATAGATTCACACAGCATGAAAATGGACCCTTCAGTGCAACCAGTTCACGTCAACCATGTTCCCCACCTGCCTGCACTTAGCCCATATTCCTCCAAACCCTTCCCATTCATGAACTTATCCAAATGTCTTTTAAACATTGTAATTGTACCAACATCTACCACTTTGTCTGACAGTTCATTCCCCACACAAACTATTCTCTGTGTAAAAAGGTTATCTCTCGTCCTTTATCAATCTCTCTCCTCTCATCTTAAAAATATGCCTTGTAGTTTTGCACTTCCCCACCTTAGAGAAAAGCCACTTACCACTTCTCTTATCTATGTCTCGCATGATTTTATAAGCCTCTATAAGATGACCCCTCACTAAAAGGTATAGCAGTAAATGAACAATGAGAAACATTAAGAAAAGTTCAAAATGTTTGACAACAATATATTCCCGTGATAAACAAAAACTCAGCAAGAAAGTTCCAGTCATGGCTGAGTACAGAGGTTAAGGAAAGCATTAGATTACGAGAAGACCATTATAATCTGCCAAAGGAGAATAATGAATCTGAGGACTGAGGATGTTTCAGAAACTAGTAAAGGGCTATGAAAAGTTAGTATAAAGATGAAAGATAAAATATAAAAGTGATTTAAAAATCATATCTGTAACAAGGAAAAGAGTATCTCAATTAAATGTTAGTTCCTTAGAAAAAGCTGCACAGTTTAGCATGGTAGTGAGAAAATAGCAGAGACATTGAGAAAATATTACACAAATTATAGACCATTAATAAATGATAAAATATTGTAAAGTAAGAGTGAATAAACTAAGGTAAATAAACCCAGACTTTTGTATCCCTAAATAAAAATGTTTTGCCGTTGCAATTTCTCCCTGAAGGTTGGGCTCTGGTATATTTATGTAATATGAATAAAGGCCAGCAGAGGGAGTGCTGAGTTCTGTAATCACAGAACAATGTTACAATCCATGCAGTTTTGTAGTTCCAGGTTTACAAAATTGTTAGCATTGTCCTTAATGGGATTACAAGCACCTAGTTTCAGACTGTGCCTTAATATTAATGACCTAGTGAGCAGATTACATTACCCATTGGATTTTCCTATGCATTCCTACAGCTTGCCAAAACTGTCTGAGTGGAGTTTGCACATGGGTTGCATGTGTTTCCTCCCACAATCCAAAGATTAGTTTAGATTAGATTAGATTAGTTACAGTGTAGAAACAGGCCCTTCGGCCCAACAAGTCCACACCGCCCCGCCGAAGCGCAACCCACCCATACCCCTGCATTTACCCCTTACCTAACACTACGGGCAATTTAGCATGGCTAATTCACCTGACCTGCACATCTTTTGGATGGTGGGAGGAAACCGGAGCACCCGGAGGAAACCCACGCAGACACGGGGAGAACGTGCAAACTCCACACAGTCTGTCGCCTGAGGCGGGAATTGAACCCGGGTCTCAGGCGCTGTGAGGCAGCAGTGCTAACCACTGAAAGATATGCAGGTTAGGTGAATTGGCCATATTAAGTTGCCCATAGTGTTCAGGGGTGTTAAAGGTTAGGTGCATTATCAGGGATAAATGTAGAGGAATAAGTATGGATGGGTTACTCTGCAGAGGTCAGGGTGGACTTGTTGGTCCAAATGGCCTGTTTCCACACTGTAGGGATTCTTAAAAAAAGGTGCCACAGTCAACTGAGTGGTTTCAACAAATTATCTTTTTGATGCCAGTTTGCAACAGACCTTGTTATGAAGCATGAGTGTGGCTGCTCCCAACAGCAAACTAATATTGCACAAGGACTCTTAAATCTCCTTTGTTTGCACAGGCCAACACATATTGCTGTGGCAATTGGCAATAAGCAAGATACTGATTGTACCCAACCAGCAAGAGCTGTCACACAGTGTCCAAAGTTAGGTGTGATTCTGCAAATATACATGGACTTCAGTAAAGCATTTGATAAGGTTCCACATGGTAGGCTGTTGGAGAAAATACAGAGGCATGGAATTGAGGGTGATTTAGCAGTTTGGATTAGAAACTGGCTTTCTGAAAGAAGGCAGCGAGTGGTGGTTGATGGAAAATATTCAGCCTGGAGTCCGGTTATTAGTGGTGTGCCACAAGGATCTGTTTTGGGACAACTGCTGTTTGTCATTTTTATAAATGACTTAGACGCAGGCACAGGTGGATGGATTAGTAAATTTGCAGACAACACTAAAGACGGTGGATTAGTGGACAGTTTGGAAGAATGTTACAGGTTGCAGGGGGACTTGGATAAACTGCAAAATTGGGCTGAGAGGTGGAAAATGGAGTTCAATGCAACTAAATGTAAGGTGATGCACTTTGGGAAGAATGACAGGAAGGTAGAGTACTGGGTCAATGGAAAGATTCTTGGTAGTTTGGATGTGCTGAGGGATCTTGGAGTCCATGTTCATAGATCCCTGAAAGTTGCCACCCAGGTGGATAGTGCTGTTAAGAAGGCATACAGTGTGTTAGGTTTCATTTGTCGAGGGATTGAGTTCCCAGCCACAATCTCATGCTGCAACTATACAAAACGCTAATGCGGCTAAACTTGGAATATTGTGTACAGTTCTGGCCCCCTTTTTTCAGGAAGGACGTGGAAGCATCAGAAAAGGTGCAGAGGAGTTTTACCAGGATGTTGCCTGGTCTGGAGGGAAGGTCTTATGAGGAAAGGCTGAGAGACTTGAACCTGTTCTCATTGGCAAGAAGAAGGCTAAGAGGGGATTTCATAGAGACATACAAGATGATCAGAGGAGTAGATAGGGTGGACAGTGAAAGTCTTTTTCCTAGGATGATGTTGGCAGCATGTATGAGGGGGCATAACTACAAATTGAGGGGTGATAGATTTAAGACAGATGTCAGAGGCAGGTTCTTTATGCAGAGAGTGGTAAGGGTGTGGAATGCCCTACCTGCTAATGTAGTCAGCCTAGCCACATTAGGAATATTTAAACAATCCTTGGATAAGCACATGGATGATGATGGGATAGTGTAGGGGGATGAGCTGAGAATAGTTCACAGGTCGGCGCAACATCGAGGGCCGAAGGGCCTGTTCTGCGCTGTATTGTTCTATGTTCTATGTTCTAAATGACTTTGTTATGAAGAACAACATTTGTTGGATAACTCTGAAAGTGTGAAGATTTTACTGTGACTTATCTGGTCTGTTTTAGAGGTCCACCTCAGTTCTTTTGGACCTTTCCCATTGGTTTGCTTATATTTTAGACCTCCTAGCCCTCATCCCTCGCATCCCTTCAGACCTCCCACCCATTCCCCATCACATCTTCAATTCAAACGCATGCCCTCTCCCAACCCCAATGGTCTCTCATGCTGTCACTGCCAATCCATGCTCCATGCTCCATGCTCATTCACTCATTTTATAATCTCTACGGAGACAACAAAACCAATAACAAAATGGCATCTGTGCGCTAAATAAAATGTGTATATGTTTCTTTGAAAAACCTGCTGTCGTTGGTATCATATTAAAATATTAATTGACCAAAATGTAAATCAGAGAAGCGCACATCTTTAGCTTGTGGAAGTAAACATTGAGCTATTGACAAATGGGATCACAAAAAAAGCTAATGATAATCTAATGTATCTGTCAATTCTATCTGTACATGTCAATAAAGTCACTCACGTGACTCTTCCAGAGAAGTCTGGAATTTCAAACAATTGGGAGAAGAAATGAGTTAGCATCAGTTGGCATGGAGAGTATGATGGACCATGGTGGGTGGATTGGTGAATATCTGAATGAGTAGTATCAAGTTAGCGTGGGTAAAATCTTTTGAAGCTACCTTTCAAAAGGTTTCCAAGTGAAGATTCTGGTACAGCATGAGTCTGGTGAGATCCATGAACCACAAGTTATTGAGAAGTTGGCCTGACTGCAGTAAAACTGTGGATGCAGCTGGGTGCTTACCCAGGCAGCACAGCCAACTAGGTTGGGCGCAGCTTTATCCTGCACCCCCAACAAAAATGCCAAGAAAAGGGGCAGGAATCCTGCAAGTGGGTCTTGCCTGTCATTTTTAAATGGCAACAGAGTCTTTACAACTCAAAAAAAGTCTGCCCCATTAAAATCACAGGCTTTCTTCCTTTGCAGAAATTCTGATGTTAGAAGGAGTAAATGGCTGGATATACCATTATTCCAATAGAACCATGAAATGGAATGCTGCGAGGAAATACTGTCGAGAGCGGTACACCGATATGGTCGCGATACAGAATATGGAGGAAAACCAGTACCTGAATGAATATTTGCCAAAAGGACAAACCCACGTCTGGATTGGCTTGAGGAAAGTAAACAATATCTGGACTTGGATCGGAACAAATAGGACCTTAGAAACATTTGCTATGAACTGGGCTCCTAATGAACCTAATAATGGAAAGAATAATGAAGATTGTGTGGAAATGTATATAAAGAGAACTCTGTATGCTGGAAAATGGAATGATGAACCCTGCCTTCGAAGGAAAAGGCCACTCTGTTACCAAGGTAACTTTAAAAATTGTTAATAAGTACAAATAGATTTACCGGTGCATCTATATCGCTTCCTTAGGTATTTATAATCAATGGATTATGTTTGAAATACCAATCATATGTATTGGAGCCACTTAAATTATATTCTTAGTAATCCAGCAAGTTAAATACATTTGGAATTAAAAGCTAGTGTCAGTAACAATGATCATGAAGCTGGAGTATTGTTAAAAACCTAAGTGGTTCCTCAATACTCATGAGGGAAATCTGCTATCATTTCCCAGCCTATGTATGACTCCAGACCAACAGCAATAATTTTGCTCTTCAGTTGTACCTTAAGGGCAACTAGGAATAAGATTGACCTTAGTGGCAACACCCATATCCCACAAATGGATAAAATTAACTTGTTTTGGAAAACAGCAAATTGCACACAACAGAGTCATATTTGCCATCAAATGAGTTAAGGTGCAATATTCTTCCTTGGATCAACTCTTCTATGAGATTTGAAGGAGATTGCTGGTTGAGAGAAGACAGCTGGTCAGACCAGCCCATTCTCTCTGCTCTTCTTAAATCTCCACAAACAACGAGGCATGAGCTCTGACACCACAGCTGTCTTTCAGAACTGTACAAATGGTCTAGATTACAGATCAGGCCTGCTGTATGGGTTTACACTGTAACTTCTGATGTAGATGTAACAGTACTCCAAAGTGAGCCAATGTAGATGAATCGAAAATTGATGAGCTGAAAGTCTGAAATAAAAACAGAAATGCTGCACAACAGGTCAGTTTATTTCTGATATAAAAAGAAAGGTTAAAATTTAGTGGACTGCTTCTTCAGAAATTGTAAAACAATAATTTTCCAACCAGCAACTGAATGATGTCTTACTGCATTTGAAACTTAAGTCATGTGAAAATCTTGCTGATATTGTCAACTCGCCGAATCACCCAAATTCTAACATACATGGACCCTGTAAAACTGAGCCAAACATCACATTTATTATATGAGCAGCTGGAATCTGGCACAACAAAAACTTACACAATTTGTTTTATTTGAAAATAAAAAATCCCTTTCTGATTCTGTTGAAGTGACCTCTCCAAAATGTTTCCTATCTTTCTTTCACATTTGCTGTTTATTTCCAGAATTTTTGCTTTCCTTGCACCATTTTCCTTTATCTTAACTTTGAATCATTAGCAATACTGGTTGGAGCAAAGATTTTATTAGGTAAAAACAAGAACTGCAAATGCTGGAAACCAGAGACTAGATTAGAGAGGTACTGGAAAAGCACAGCAGTTCAGGCAGCATCCGAGGAGCAGGAAAATCCCTTCATCAGGAATAGAGGCAGAGTGCCTGAAGGGTGGAGAGATAAATTGAGAAAACTGGTGAAGTCTACATTGATGCCCTGAGGTTGAAGTGTTCTGAGGCAGAAGATGAGGTGTTCTTGCTCCAGGCGTCGGGTGGTGAGGGAGCGGTGGTGAAGGAGGCCCAGGACCTCCATGTCCTCGGCAGAGTGGGAGGGGGAGTTGAAATGTTGAGCCACAGAGCGGTGTGGTTGATTGGTGCGGGTGTCCCGGAGATGTTCCCTAAAGCACTCTGCTAGGAGGTGTCCAGTCTCCCCAATGGAGAGGAGACTGCATCGGGAGCAACGGATACAATAAATGATATTGGTGGATGTTTTATTAACCTGGTATTCATGATCCATATAACGGGAGCAGAATTTAGCACTTTTATTCTAGAAATGGGATAAACCTATAGAAATATAAAGTAATACTTGGTATGAAGTAAGGCAAATACAGAAAGTTAATTAATTTGCAAGCAAACACAAATTGTAAAAGGCACTTCTAGGACTAAAGTTAGAATTTGTTCCTCCTACATTAAGTGATCACTACATGAAATGAAATTCCAGATATAGCAATGTGACATAAACCCTGGAACTTAAACCCAATTTCATGCTATATTGGGAGTAATTTAGGGTTATTTGGATAGATGATTCCATGAAGACTAATTAACTTTCTCATCTGCAGATACCTTGTGACTCCGTGATAAACTGAACACAAGTCTTAATGAGTATTTAATAATGTTTATTGCATAAAGTAAATATTTTTTACAAGTCTATGCAAACCTTTGACAGCTTCGTGCAAACTGGATTCTTGCAGTGGTCATGGAGAATGTGTGGAAACTATTGGTTATTTTAAGTGTAAGTGCAATGAAGGCTTCTATGGAGTCAACTGTGAAAAGGGTAAGCCTTTTGTACAATTCCTATGTTTGAAAGAAGACATAAACTAAAGTTAAATATCAACATAAAATGTGTGAAGTTAGGTTATAAACAAAATTTCAATAATCTGAGGGAATTGAACAATTGGTAAAAACCGCAAATGGAACTATGAAACACCAGTTGGATTTGTACTCGTGCACTCTGAAATGATCTGGAGTTTTGTTGGAAGTCCTCACCAGATTGTGGTCAGCTGCATAAATAAGCACATAATCACATAATAACCGATTAATAAATGTTAGCATCATTTCACCATTTGTTGTTTCTTTCACCTCAGTTAGAAAGTGGGGGTTTGGACTACCAATTTTGAGCTTTATAAGTTGAAGAGACCAGTAATAGATTTCCTACAGTGTATCTCCTTGGTCAAAGCTTCTCACAGAATCACAGGAGACTTATGGTGCAGATGGAGTCACACAGCATGGAAACAGACCCTTGGTCCAACCACTCCATGCCCATTATAATCCCCAACTAAACTTGTCCCACCTGCCTGCGGCTGGCCCATATCCCTCCAAACATTTCTTATTCATGTACTTAGCCAAATGTCTTTTAAATGTTGTAACTGCACCCGCATCCACCACTTGTTATGGAAGTTCATTCCATATACGAACCATTGTCTATGTAAGAAAATTGCCCCTCACATCTTCTTTGAAATGTTCTTCTCTCGCCTTAGAAATATGTCTCCTAGTAGAACATAGAACATTACAACGCAGTACAGGCCCTTTGGCCCTCGATGTTGCGCCAATCTGTGAAATCAATTAGAAACCCATCTAACCTACACTATTCCATTTTCATCCTTATGTCTATCCAATGACCATTTAAATGCCCTTAAAGTTGCAGGCAGGCTGTTCCATGCCCCTACTACTCTCTTAGTAAACAAATCCCCCACCCTAGGGAAAAACCACCTGCTGTTCACCTTATCTATACCCCTCTCTAATTTTATAAACTTCTCTAAGGTCACCCCTCAACCTCCTATGCTCTAGTGATAATAGTCTCAGCCCATCCAGCCTCTCCCTGTAACTCAAACCCTCATTCCCAGCACCATCCTGATAAATCTCTTCTGAACCTTCTCGAGCTTAATAATATCCTTCCTATAACAGGGCAACCAGATCTGGACACAATACTCTAGAAGAGGCCTCACTAATGTCCTGTACAATCTCAACATAGCGTGCCAACCCCTTTAGCCAAAAATCTAAGCAATGAAGACAAATGCTAAATACCTTCTTTAGGCAACCTATCTATATGAGACGCAAACTTCAAAGAATTATATACCTGAACACCTAGGTTTCTCTGTTCTGCAACACTACCCTACACTAAGGCCGTACTTTTAACTGTATAAGACCTGCGCTTGTTTGTTTTATCAAAATGCAATACCTTGCATTTATCTAAATTAGTCTCAATCTGCCACTCTTCAGCCTATTGACCCAATTGATCAAGATCTCTTTGTAATCTTGAATAACCTTCTTCATCACCCACTATTCCACCAATCTTGGTGTCATCTACAAACTTACTAACCAGGCCTGCTACATTCTCATCTAAATCATTTATGTAAACGGCAAACAAAAGTGGACCCAGCACCGATCTCTGTGGAACTCCACTGGTCTCAGGCCTCCAGTTTGAAAAACAGCCCTCCACAATCACTCTCCGTCTTCTGTCGTTAAACCATGTTGTATCCAATCGGAAAGCTCATCCTGAATCCTATGTCATCTAACTTTACTAATTAGTCTACCATGTGGAACCTTGTCAAAAGCTTTACTAAAGACCAAGTAAACAATGTCTACCGCTCTGTCCTCATCTGTTTTCTTGGTTACTTCCTCAAAAAAACTCAATCAAATTTGTGAGACATGATTTCCCTCTCACTATCCCTAATTATTCCTTGCTTCTCCAAATGTACATAAATTCTGTCTTTCAGAATCACCTCTAACAATTTACCCACCACCAAAGTCAGATTCACAGGTCTGTAGTTCCCAGGCTCCTCCTTACATCCTTTCTTCAACAAAGGCACAACATTAGCCACTCTCCAGTCATCCAGCACCTCATCCATAGTTATGGATAATACAAATATTTCTGCAAGGGGCCCTGAAATTTCAACACTAACTTACCACAAAGTCCTGGGATATACCAGTTCAGGTCCCAGAGATTTATCCTCCTTTATATTTTTTAAGACCTCCAGCATTTCCTCGTCTGGTTGTTATTGTGTCATCATAGTCTTACCAGACTATAGGGGCTGCTTTCTCATTATAGAGAGAAGCGACCAGTGGTTGATTTAACCTGAGAGTCACCAGACCTCAAGCGAGGGAAGAGGTTGAGAAAGAGAGTCCTTCATGGTAGTCTCAAACCGATGATGGGAATTGAGCCCATGCTGTTGGCATAACGCTGCTCCGTAAACTAACAATCCTGCCAACTGAGCTAAACCGATTCCCCTCCTCTTCTGTAATGTGAGCTGTTTTCAAAACATCCCTGAGTTCTCTAACCTCCATTTCTTTAGGTGCATTTGGTCTCCAAATGAGCATTATGACTTTCACCTTGCACCTTGTTTCTGTTCAAATAATAATAAAATGACCTCTTGAATGCTTCAATTCAACCTGCCTCCACAACATTTCCTGGTAATGTATTCTAAACTTGGAGCACTCTTCATGTGTAATGTTTGCTACTTTTGCAAATCACTTTAAATCTGTGTCCTCTCATTCCTGATACTCTATCAAGAAGTGCGGGAATAATTTCTCCCTATCGGTTGTATCCAGACCTCATGATTTTGAAAACTTCAAATCTCCTCTGAGCCCCCTTCTCTGTGAGGAAAACTGTCCCAATCACTCCATTCTAACCTTGTAAGTGAACTTTCTCATCCCGAGACCATTCTTGTGAATCTCTTCTGCAGTTTCTCTAATGTGCTTATGTCTGTCTTATTTTTGGTATCCAAAACTGCACACAATATTCCCAAAAAAAGACTTGCATTTACGTTATCTCAGGATCTCTCATGTCACTTTACATTAAATATAATGAAAATCAATTGTACTTATTGCTTATGGACCTATGTGACCACAAAAAGCTTTCCATTTTGAATTCTTTATACCCCAACTATTTGGTAGAAGAGGAGGGCTGCTTTCCCCTATCAATACATGACACATTGTGTCTATTTTGGATTACATGTAGCTATAAGCACAAATGTGTTTCTTGCTTTTTTGCAACTCTACCTTTTCTTTTTTGATTCCTTTGGGTATTGAACATATTATTCCCATGAATTTCCTTTTTATTCTGAGAACAATTTGCTGTGCAAATAAAAATACTTCTTTGGAAAAAAAAATTGTTGATGCTGGAAATCTAAAATAAAAGTGAAATATGCTGGAATTTTACAGA
Source organism: Chiloscyllium plagiosum (assembly GCF_004010195.1). NCBI lineage: Eukaryota > Metazoa > Chordata > Chondrichthyes > Orectolobiformes > Hemiscylliidae > Chiloscyllium > Chiloscyllium plagiosum. The sequence continues at coordinate 65,272,042 of NC_057720.1, forward strand.
AGGCCAGCCAATCTCTAGAAAGAGGAAAAAAATGTTAACATGTCATGTTTCAGACTGTTTCTCATAACCAAACGCCCCACTTAATTCAGTTAACTGTTCTCTTTTAACAGTTAGTGTTAACGGTTATATGTTCACGAACCTGTTGCATATTTTCAGCATTTTATATTTAAATTTAACACTAATTTTAAAAATGGCCATATGCAAATATGAAACTAAAAAGTCCATGAATAAATACATATTTGATATATTTTTTCAGAACAGAAATATATACTTGCTGCATTTAATATCTTTGTATCTCTCCATAATCTTTCTAAGCTCTTCTTTCTCAAACAATGTTGCTATTATCGTTTTAGTTATTAAGTGTATTGACCTGGAGGCACCAGATCGAAGCTTTATGAGCTGTTTCCACTCTTACGGAAATTTCAGCTACGACTCAATATGCAATTTCAGTTGTGTAGAAGGATATGAAATAAGTACAACACAGAGGCTTCAATGTACAGCTTCAGCAGTTTGGTCTGCGCCTGTTCCAGAGTGCAAAGGTAACATACACATTGTGTTTCAAAAATGCTTTATTCTGAGACAGGCTTCACAATAATGTAACACCAACATACCCGGCCACATTGTGAATAGCAGATGGACCTGAAACATGGCAATTGAATAGCCCTTTGTTTTTCTCTGCTTAGATTACCTTGGAATTAACGAGTTTTGAGAAGATTTGTAGCTCAGGTTGAGGTTCTAGATGTAGGTTTGCTCACTGATCTGGAAGGTTCATTTTCAGACGTTTCATCACCCTACTAGGTAACATCTTCAGTGGGCCTCCAATGGGTGACGAAACATCTGGAAATGAACCTTCCAGCTCAGCGGGCAAACCTACATCCAGAATTATCTTGGAATATTTTCTACATTAAAGTACATTGTTGGGCAAAACAGAGACAACTTTAACTTATATCAAAGCAGTGTACAACAGAACTAGACATCCTTGATGCTGTTTTGAAAGCTTCAAAGTGTTCCTTTCCCCTGTCCTCACTAGAAATTGACAAGTTGCTACTTTAATGAGAACTCCTAGAATGATAGCAAATGCTTACATTTCATTGTTGCAATTTATGTACCAATATCACGATATTTGCATCTAACTTTCAGTTAAGAAATGCAGATGGTTGGAGGTTCCGCGTAAAGATACTCTAAACTGCTCCCATCCACTTGCCGATTTCAGTTACAACTCAACCTGCACCTTTAGCTGTAGGGAGGGGTATGTACTGAATGGATTAGACACACTCCAATGTCTAGCTTCTGGTCAATGGTCAGGGCGGATCCCCAACTGCAAAGGTATGCAATTGTTTTATAAGATAGCCATTTTAATATTTCTAAGATTGGAATAGATTGTTACTTTGCCACTTTTCAAGTAAATAATTTCTCTACTATCCTTGTTTTTTGTTTTGCAGTCCAAGTATGTGAAACCTTGACAGCCCCTGACTATGGCAATATGAGTTGTATCCATCCCATTGCAGACTTTCATTACAACTCAACATGCAACTTTAGCTGTAGCAAAGGATTTGCATTAAGTGGACAGAGCAGGATCCAATGTAGAATTTCTGGAGAATGGACACCGCAAAAGCCAACATGTGAAGGTACTGTTTCATCTATGTTTTGCATAGACATGCATAGATATGTCTGGCTACTAAACAGAAATCAAATTGAAAGGCAATTAGAAATAATGCTGGTAATAGAAATCTGAAATAAAAAGAATCTAGAATGAATGGAAATACAGAATATGTACATTGGTATCTCAGTATACTTGTCTAGAGATCAGTTCTAGTCTTTATCTTTCCAACCAGCAACACTTGGGCATCTCATCCAAGTAATAGTTCTTCATACTTTAGTTCAAATATTGAGTACTGGCAAGGCACTGACTCCATGAGATTTAAAGCTGATTTCTGGTTTTAGTTTCTCTCCTATCTCCTTTCATGCTGTGTCCAAGTTCACCTTGTTGGTGAGATCTACCTCCTGCTTCATTAACTCTCTCCTCACTAAACTGCTGATTACCCATATTCTCCCCTTCCTGGCACATTGGCAGTTCCCAGGTCTCTTCAGGTACTGTTCTCTCTACTTCAAATCTGCTGCCCTCATCACTCTCATGTATAAATCAACCCTTAATACCTCTGTTCTTCCATATTACCACTCCATCGCCAAACATTTTCTACTCCAAAGTCCTTGAACATAATGTCGCTTGCCACATCTCAAACTACACTCATTTTAAAAAATCATTGATTGGAACAAGCCTTGGCTGTTAAATCTATTGAGAGTCTTCCATCATTCAATTAGGTCATAGCTGATCATCCACCTCAAGCCACTTTCCTATAACATTGCCATATCTCTTGATGTCACGAATCTCTGGCAATCCAGATTTCTGTATTGAACCTGCTCAATGATTAAGGCTTGAATTTTAAAGATTCACCACCTTCTGATTGAAGAAACTTCTCCTCATCTCAGTTTTAAGTGGCCTGCTCTTCATCTTGACATTATGTTCCCTAGTTTTACACTCACCCAGCTGGGGAAACATCCTATCTGTATTCACTCCGCATGCCCTGTAAGAATTTATGGCTTCAGTTTTCAAAACTGTAAAGAATACAGGCTCAATGTCCTCAATATAATGGTGAACCTCTGTTGCATTTCCTCTATGGCAAATATAACCTCCTTAGATAAGGATAGCGAAACTGTACACAGTACTTGATTAAGGTCTCACCAAGGCTCTGTAAAATTGCCACAAAATGTCTTTATTTCTGTGCTTTAAACCCCTTGCAATGAAGGCCAACATGCAATTGTTCTTTCTTAGTAATTGCTGGATCTCCATGATGGCCTTTAATGACTCATGACCAAGATGCACAGGTCTCTTTTGATTTCAATGTTTCCCAACCTCCTGCCATTTTAAAAATGGTCTGTTTGTCTCCTTTTCCTACCAAAGGGGACAACTTACCATCAATTTACATTGTGTTCTACCTGCCATGTTCTTGGACATTCACTCAGCCTGTCCAACTCTGTTTGAAGCCACCATGCATCTTTGTAAGAATGTACAATTCCCGTTTAGTTTTGTGTCATTTGAAAATTTAGAAATATTACAACTAGTCTGTGCATCTAGGTATTTTCTAATTAACCTATTCAGAGACATTATTGTGCACCTCTGGAGTAGGTGAGACTTGGATCTCCTGTCCCAGAGTTAGGGACACTACCACTGTACCACAAGAGCCTATTAGTCTCCACATGTAATTATTTATGAAGAATGTGAATAGCTGTGGTATTAGTACTGATTCTTGCTGTACTCACTAGTTGTATCTTGCCATTTTGAGATTTGTATGTTCATTCCTACTCTCTGCACTCTGTCTATTAATCAATTCTCAACCCATACTAGTATATCTTTCACAAAGTTATTCAATAAGAAATGTTTTTCTCGTTTATGCAATGTATTATAATTCCTGATAACTTCTAATTTCAGCTGTGAAATGCAGTGAACTGAAGACACCTCAGAACCTCCTGGTGAACTGTTCTGACCCATTTAGACCTTTCAGTTACAGCTCAAAATGTGATTTTGGCTGCGCAACTGGATTAATCTTACAGGGATCAGATAGCCTGCAGTGTGAAGCTTCTGGACAATGGACAGCAGAGATACCCACTTGCAAAGGTATAGTGGCTAGCTGCAAGGTCATCTTTAATAGAATGTCTTAATGTAGCATTGGCCTCTTCTGTCAATCTCGATGTGGTGTTGTCAGAAATTGAAGAAAAATTACCAAATGGAACCTATTGATAAATGAAAGTTTTTTAACATGTTTATTCTTCAAATTATAGGTAATAAGTTCTCTATATTTATTATTAGTGGCTATTTGTGAATCTGGCAGAAGAATCATTAGATTATGGATTGGAACGGTTGGGTCCTTGTTTTTGACTGGCGCAGACTCGATGGGCTGAAGAGCCTTTTTTCTGTGCTATAGAGCTCTCTAATTCTCTGACTCCAACATGATATTGTAGTAAGACTTGATATTAGGTTAGCTCCACTAATACAAGTCATGCTGCTATAGCACGCGTTTCGTTAATGTGAATTCGCTATAACACGATTGACGAACTGGGGATACTCTTTCTAAAGCATGAACTTTTAAAGTGTGTATTTGTTATAATGTGATTCTGGCCCCATTAGTTTAAATGGTGCTGCTATTATGTGATTTTCTTATAATATGGGATTGCACAGGAACGGAATTACCGCGTTATAGCAGAACTGACTGTTCATCAATGAGAATGATTCACAAAGTACTGAGGAATTCAACGAACTTGTATGACAGAACCTGGTGTCTGCATATGTACATTACAACCATAGGCACTTGTGTGTTTGTGGGTTCAAGCTAAGCAATTCAGATGTACTATAGTGCGCTTCACTCAGTGTGTCATCCTGTCAAAGGGCAGAGCTTAGTAAAATAGAGATGGAAAGCTTTATACCATTAGGTCACATGCCACAATACAGTAATATCATTTTGAGTCTGTCATTTAAATGTGCATTGCTGTGAGACTCAACGCAACAGACATTTCTTAACCTCATCAGTTTATTCTTTGTAGATTTTCATATAACAATATCCCAAATTGTAACTGTACTAAATTGAGGTCTAAGCTGTGAGTAGTGAGAACTGGCTGATACAGCAGCTGTAGAAGCATGTGTTCTCTTCATGGACAACGTTTAAAATAATAAGCTATGGCAATGGAGCAATGATTCAGTCAAAAACTAGCAAGTTTTGAGAAGGTTTGTAGGTCAGGTTGAGGTTCTGGATGCAGCGAGCAAACCTACATCCAGTCAAAAATTCAAACATTCATCTTGACTTTTGGTTACAGCAGTGACATGATAGGCCAGTCCCTCGCTTAATGAAAATGGATTTGTATGTTGTAGTAACTCTTTGGCGAGGTTTCTCCCCACCTCTTATTGGGCTGCAATCCTATGATGATAACAACCTCCAGATATCTCATTCTCAATGTCAGCCTGATCTGATCCTCTCCCTACCTGATCTTCTTCCGAACAGCTATCACTGAGTCAGGAACAAGGGTGGGAATCTTGGCTGATGCTGTTCTCCTTCCTTGTCCAGGGATGCTAACACCAATTGATATATTTCAAACAATGCTGCAGCTGAAATCAGCTTAGCCAGCATCTAATAAGAACTCAAACTGCAATCCTTCAGGGTTACCCAGTACTACACCGCACATTGCATGTATCCACCAAGTCACAAGTTGAGCTTGCTTTTCGTGTCATCCACAAAATAAATTAAAGACAATTGTAGTTGGAGTATCTCTCAAAAATGTTTTGATGTACAATGGGTTTCACTTGTCAGTTTTACATTGGCATAATTTCATGTTTTAGCTGTTCCCTGTAGTTTACTGACGATTCCTAAACAAGGTACTATGAACTGCAAAAGCCCCTTTGAAGACTTCAGTTACGGCTCTACATGTGTGTTCGGTTGCACTGAGGGGTTTGTACTGCAGGGATCAAGCAATCTTTGGTGTCAAGCCTCGGGGCTATGGACAGCTCAGGTCCCCAGCTGTGAAGGTATCACAAAATCTGGAATCATTCTTTTCTGCTAACAATAGATGCTATTTTAAAACATGAAAATGACCTTTCTCTCTTGTAACTAATTATAGATCTTTTTTAATCAATCTGTTCAAACATGTTATAATACAACTTTGGCACTGGTGGGACTGGAAGCTAAGGCTTCTGGTTCAGAGATAGGAGCAATACCACTGAACAGCAAGGACCCTTATGAATTTAGTCCATTGGAGGTTAATTGTATTGAGGTGGTAAATATTAACTGGGGACTCACCTGGGTTCATTCATAGAGGAACTGTTTGAAAATGTGTTGTCTCCATATTTGGAGAAAGTGATGATGGCAGATGATGGGGAGTCAAAATTGAAAAGTATGGTACTGGAAAAGCACAGAGCAGGTCAGGCAACATCCAGGGAGCACGAGAGTTGATGTTTCGGGCATAAGTCTTGTCTCCATATTGTTGGGTGTACAATTTAGTGAGTATGTTTGTCTCAGCTGTAGTAATGAAGCCCTGTACTCCAGAATGACCTGTCCTCCTGTCCAAGTTGATTTAATATACCTGCAACACTGACAATGGTATGCCAATATGAAAAATCACTCAGATGTTGCCTGTTCATAAAGAAAACATGAAAACACCAATCTGGCTAATTAGCGCCCTTTCAGTCCACCCATAAGCATGAGCAAAGTGATAAAAAATATCGTAGATAGTGCAGTCAAGTGGCATTTATCAACAATGTGCTCAGCTTGAGTTCAAGTAGGGACATTCAGCTGTGGACAAAAGAGCTGAATTTTGGAGTGAGGTCAGAATCACTGTCCCTGGCATTAAGGACTGAGGGTGGAATCTCTCTGCTTTCTGGAATCATACTTAGCATGGAGCAAGGTGGTGTGATTGTTGGAGGCCAATCATCTTAGCCCTGGACATCTCTGTAAGAGCTCCTCAACCTTATACAGATGCTTCATCCAAGACCTTCCCTCCAGCACAAAGTCAGAAGTGGGTCTGTTTGTTGATGATTGCACAGTGTTCAGCACCATTTACAATTCTTCAAATACTGAAGTAGTCCCAGCTCACATGTAGCAAGATCTGCACAACACCCAGTATTGGGCTGAAAAGTGGCAAGTGACATTTGCCCTTTGCAAGTGTCAGGCAATAATTATCCCAACCCAGACAGAATCTAACCATCTCCTGTGGCATTTGATAGCAATATTATTGCTGAATCCCATGCCATCAACATCCTCGGGGTTAAAGCTGACAAGAAAATTAACTGAACGAGCCTTATAAATACTGTGACTCTAAGAACAGATCAGAAGCTGGTAATCCTGCAATGAATTACTCGCCTCCAGACTCCAAAATCTGTCCACAATCTACATGGCATAAGTCAAGGAGCGTAGTAGAACACACTCCACTTGTCTGGATGAGTTCAGCTCCAACCTCTCTCATGATATTTCACATTATCTCAGACTAAGCAATCTGATTAACTGGAATCTTTTCCACAATTTTAAACATTCACCCGCTCCATGAGTGACACACAGTGAAAGCAGTGTCTACTCTATTCCAGTCGCACTTCAACACTTGTCAACTCATACTTGACAGCATCTTCCAATCCTACAACTTCTACTACCTGCAGATACCATCACCAAACATCCCACCCAACACCAACAGGTCACACATGATCCTGATTCGGAACTATATTTTCATCCTTTCACTGTTGCTGGATCAAAATTCTGGAACTGTTTCTCTAAAAACATTGTGGGTGTGCCTAGACCATGTGGACTGCAATGATTCAAGAAAGTAGCTCATCCCTTTCTTCTCAAAGATATTTAGGGATGGTGAATAAATGTGCATAGACACACTCACATCCCAAGAACAAATTGAAAACAAAGTCATCACCAAATTTGAATAAGGCCTAGCCACAATCCTTTGCAGCAGCAATGATTCTTATCTGGGTGTTGGCAACACATCGTGGGCGGCACGGTGGCACAGTGGTTGGCACTGCTGCCTCACAGCGCCAGAGACCCGGGTTCAATTCCCGCCTCAGGCGACTGACTGTGTGGAGTTTGCATGTTCTCCCCGTGTCTGCGTGGGTTTCCTCCGGGTGCTCCAGTTTCCTCCCACAGTCCAAAGATGTGCAGGTTAGGTGAATTGGCCATGCTAAATTGCCCGTAGTGTTAGGTAAGGGGTAAATGTAGGGGTATGGGTGGGTTGTGCTTCGGTGGGGCAGTGTGGACTTGATGGGCCGAAGGGCATGTTTCCACACTGTAAGTAATCTAATCTAATCTAATCGAACAGCTATCACAGTTTAAGATATATTCTTTAAACATTATTGACGTCCAGCGCCTATTGATGCTGTAATGGATTCCAAGGTATAACTTTCTCTACCATTGTTTATTTAATGAGCTCATGGCACTAAATCCTTATGCAATATAACTGATAGCATGTGTTGCTGTTTCTTGAATAATAATTTTCCTTGGACAGTTAGTTCTTCTTGAAAATCAAAATAGGGATAGACTATTCCAGCCTTGCCAATGATACTCCACTCTTGCATTTTGAGACATTCTTGAACTACAACATCATTTATACCTATCTTATTTCCTAAACTGGAAGTGGTCAATTTCTTTCAGCTCGAAATAAAAATGCAGGTATTATTATCTTCTGAGAGGCATGCTCTGCCTAGTGTATCTGCTTGGACTATCTTTAGCCTTTCCTTAGAAGATAAGATGAGCTGTTTGAGGATAGAAGGGGAAATGTGATAAGGTTAAATTTAAGTTCTTTGAATGACTATCAAAATCATTGTTTCAGCTGTAAACTGCACAAGTCTGAAGGATCCTGAGAGAGGGACCATGAACTGCTCCCATCCCTTTGGACTCTTCAGTTACAATGCTACATGTGACTTCAACTGTGAAGAGGGGTTTATAATAAATGGATCAGGCAGTGTTCAGTGTGGAGCTACTGGACAATGGACAACAGAGACACCCTCCTGTGAAGGTACTATGCAGTCTACGGTCTACTTTTGTTACAGAACTTTGCGATTGCGCAAGGATACTGGTACTATATAATTACATTGCAATTTCAATAGCACTGGAACATACGCTGTTGTTTATAAAGTTAAAAACTGCACAACACCAAGTTATAGTCCAACAGGTATATTTGGAAGCACTAGCTTTCGGAGTGTCGCTTCTTCATGAGGTGGTTGTTGATACTCCACAACCACCTGATGAAAAAGCAGCGCTCCAAAAGCTAGTGCTTTCAAATAAACCTGTTGGACTATTGTGTGGTTTTTAACTTTGTACACCCCAGTAAAACACCGGCACTTCCAAATGTTGTTTATAAGTTATTGTTTCTGATTTAATTGTCAGTCAGCAAACCGGCATTATCAGGTTGTCTTATCAGCCACTGGTTGTCAGAGCAGATGACCACAGCAGGAGTGGCACTGGTAATAGAGTGACTGACACACCATGTCTTTTGATGACTCCCATTTGTTTGCTGCTGTATTCTAAAAGTTCAGACTGTTATCAGTGACAATCATGTTGAATAAAACAGGTAAAAACATTTACTGTTGTTCAACTATTATGAATATAAGATGTACTGTTGCAGAAATGGCACTCAATTCTTCAAGAAAAGGCAGGAAAATATTCTAAATTAATTTCAACACATACAAATATGAAATTATATCCCTTGACCTTAGTTTCAGGTATATTTGTTTTATTTTTGTCATAATCCAGTTATGTCTCAGTTATTGGAGATTACTGTCTTAGTGGGGAAATGAAAATTTCTGTAGTCCATGAAATATTGCCAAGGCTTGTGGACTGGAATAGCATATAAACTACATTTCTGGACAGAGAAAAATATCCATCCAGTTTGCCTTTTATTATCCTGGTAGTTGCATGAAACAATAATAATATTGTTCTTAACTAATTATGGCAACCCATTTTGATCAATTAAAGTCTTGATATTCAATGCCATTGAACAAATTTCTAGTATCAACATCCTGGGGTTACCGTTGACCAGAAACTGAACTGGACTAGCAATATAAATACTGTGACTACAAGTGCAGGTGAGAAGCTAGGAAAACTGCTGCAAGCAACTCACCTCCTGACTTCCCAAAGACTGATCAAATGCACAAGTAAGGGGCATGTTGGAATGTTCCCCACTTGCCTGGATGAGAGTAGCTGTAACAACACTCAAGAATCCTTACATTATCCAAGACAAAGCAACACACTTGACTGAGACCACATTGACAAACATTCACTCATTCATCACCAATGCACAGTGGCAGCAGTATGTACCATTTATGAGATGTGGTGAAAAAATTCACCAAGACTCCTTGAATAGCACTTTCCAAACCCATGACCAATACCATCCCCTCCCAAATTTCACACCATCATGACTTGAAATATGTTGCTGGGTCAAAATCCTGGAACTCTCTCCCTAACAGCATTTCGGGTATACCAATACCAAATAGACTGCAGCAGTTCAACAGACAGCTCACAACTATTTTCTCAATAAATGCTGCTCCAGGCAACAAAAACCACATTCTATGAATCAATAAAAATAAAACAGACCCAGGAATAACATGAGAAAAACGGTGACTGGTGGAAAGCATTGAGACCCAGAGGTTCAAAGTTACCTGTTCCTTCTGAGCATGCTGTGGTTATCATGGTCTGGAGTTTGCTACACTAATAACGGGGACACCATTCACCATTAGTACATGGCAAAACAGCTGGCATCAGTGCATGTGGAAATATGAAAGTCACTGTAATGGTATCCTATCCCTACAGAGAATATGTCACTGTAATTTTCAGCAATGGAATCTAGACATAGATCATTGTGATAGTGTCAACATTGGTTCCCTGTAAAACTTTATTTCCTTTGAAAAAAGTAAAGTTACAATTATAGATGTCTAAAAATTATATTTGTGTAATGTGGTATTTTTCTGTTTTTCTCTTGAATTTTTCTCCATTGATCTCATCTACATGTTGCAACTTTTATACGTGAATGTAATTTATATATTTTACAAACTGTTTTTGCTTTGCGATCTGCATGTCCCAGTTAGAATTCTTCAATTTGATAGGTTTAAAGAGCCTCTTTGCTAAGTTCAGATGGCACAGTTCCCCATTAGAGGGGTCGGATTCAAACAAACTTTGCTTAGTTGGAAATTAAACCATTAAAGATTTGTTCACAATTGTACACAAGGTGAATGACGCAAGTTGTTTCTTTGACATTCAAAACTAAATCTGCACCAATACTATCTCATATATATCAAATTACTTGTAAAGTATCTCCCAAAGTATTATTTTCTGAAAGAAATATGACTAATTTACTTTGAAGTTATGATTACTACCTGCTTCCACTGTCACCCCAGGGCATCTTTTTCATAGATATACCATATCCTCACTAAGAAATAATGGGCCAGATTACAATTCTGTACAAGTGAATGAGTGAGTTTTGAAAGAATTCAAATTTTGCTCAGTGTTTCCATAGATTCCGCTTGTATTTACTCCCTTAAAGTGTACACCTTATTCTCTTATTTCTTTGTTCTGGATGAGGCGAACTAGCTGAATTATTGACATCCTTTAGAACGTTAAAAACAACAATCATATCCACTCTCAGCCTTTAACTTTCTGGTGACAACATGTAAAATCAACATTAGGTTTGCAAATTCGTTCATAGGATGAAGGTTTCAATGGCTATTGTCCATTCCAAATGGCCCAGCAGACGTAGTGTCAAAAAACAGAAAAATTAGAATTGAATATACAAGAAAGGCAGCTTGATGACAAATGAATGCTTTTATGGATTTTTGATTTTGGTGATACGTTAGAGGAAGCTGATCCAATTTACTTTACTGCTCACCCTAATATTCCTCGAATTTCCCATTTGTTTCCATTACGAATGACTAATAACATCATGGAAACCATAATCAAAAAATTTTAATCCAGTCTAAACATTTTGAACATCGTGTTTTTGCATAGAACCATGACTATATTTATGCAGGAATATGCAAGTTCTAAGTGAATGTCCAGGAATCAAGGCATACAAGGGGTAGGCAGGAAGGTGGAATTGAAATCCAAGGTTAACCATGATCGTATTAATTGGTAGAATCAGCTCTATGGGCCCTATAATTTACTCCTGCTTGTATTACTTGTGTTCTTGTATAAAGATATTTAATGCACAAAATTATACTTTGCTACACTGTTTAGGAAAAGTTTAGATACTCATGCAAAAAGTGGATTTAAATTTAAAAATTGTGAACTTTTATTTCAGTTTCAAAATGCAAGTTACTGACACAGCCTGAATATGGGGTGATGAACTGCTCCCATCCCATTGGGGAATTTAGCTACATCTCAACATGTCAGTTTTGGTGTTCTGAGGGATTCTTGTTATCTGGAACAAACTGGCTCGAATGTGACGCATCTGGACAATGGACAGCAAAGACTCCAACATGCAAAGGTAATAGAGGCCACCTAACAATCACTGACACTGGGTTTTTTTCATATTCCCAAAGATGAAATTACACAGTGGATCATGTTTCTATTTAAGTGGAAGATATGTAGAAAGACCTCCATTTCTCTGCCTGCTGGATGCAATTTTCAGAGTAACATAGGAACCTCCTATACATGAGCTCAAATCTGGCTGTGACCATGGGTGTGGGCAGTTTGACAAGTAATCTATCTGCTTTTCCCAGCAACTTCCATTCAGTACCCCAGCAGATGGTCATAATTTTAAATTGCAATGAATTGGCTGAAAATCCCAAGTTTTCCCTATCATCTTGTCCCTTTCCTGCAATCTGTCCACTTTGTGCCTTTGATTTTGACAGGAAGTTTGGGTTGGGTTTCTGTTGTCTCTCGGGCACAATTATGAAGCTTTGTAACATTGTTGAAGATAGTTATTTTGATGAAAAGTTAAACAAAGGCCCTGACAATCTAACTCAATTCAGATGAATCCGATGCATTCAACAGGGAATGGGAAGTTCTAATTGCTTGGTTCTTCCTGTGTAAAAGTTTCCAATTTGCCTACATAATGTAGTCACCATGCTTCAAATTTAACTTATCTTATTTGAGACGTCTGAGAGATGTGATATGGTTCTATAAACAGGAAATACATTACTTTCTATTTGTTGTACTTCCTCTCCTAAAGGCACTAACTGACACTTGCTGAAGCATGTATGCTGTCAGCACTGTAATGTAAATGGTCATTCTTTGTCTGTGAATGTAGATTATGATTCCAGGCTATTTAAATTAGAGAATACTACATGATCTGCACCATGTCTTCATCTATTGAAAGTGCACATGTTTTCCTGCCAGGCCTGACCTTTAACTCTTCCTAGCCCAGATTACTGCAACCAAACACAGCAAACTTCTACTAGAATAGTTTAGATTTGCTAAAAGAGCACACTTGGGATCATTTCTGGAAGATCTTAATTTTATACTTTTAGTTTGTGCTGGAGCTATCACTTTTCCGACTAAAATTCTCTGAAGAATTCGCAAGCAGATCTGAGGAATTACTAATGGGGCATATTGACCAGAGTTCAGAATTTTACAGTTATGTTTTTTTCTTGTTTATGTAATGTAAGCATTACTAGCAAGGCCAACATTTATTGCCCATCCATAACTGACCTTGAGAACGTGTTTTTTGTCTACTACTTTAAAGCACTGCAGCTGCAATTAGGAAGGGAGTTACAGGATTTTTACTCAGCAACGATGAATAAAAAAGGCAATATATTTCCCAATCAGGAAGATGTGTGACTTAAACATATATAAATGTATGAACATAGACCTAGGAAATAGAGTAAGCCATTCAGCAACTCAAGCTTGCTTTGCCATTTGTTAAAATCAGTGCTGAATTGATTGCGGCCCATACATCATTTTACTGTCTACTTAGCTATTCCTTGATTCCCTTATTAGTCAATTAACTATCTATCTCTGCCTTAATATTATTCAATGATTCTGTCTCCATTAGTCTCTGAGAAAGAGAGTTCCACAGATTCATGACCCTCTGAATGAAATAAAAAACTTCTCATCTCCATCTCAAGTGAGAACCCCCTTATTTTAAATATAGTCCTGTGTTTTGGACTCTTCCATGAGGGAAGCATCCTTTCAACATCTACCCTCTCACGATCCTTCAAGAACTTACATGTTTCAATATATTTGGTATCACACCTGCTAACATCCAATCCCTCCACTACCAATGCTCAGTGGCAACATTGTGTAACATCTAAAAGATGCATTGCTGAAATTTTATCAAGGTTCCTCACACAGCACCTTCCAAACACGTGTCTACTTCCATCTAAAAGGACATAGGAAACCCACCTCCTTCAACTTCCCTTCCAAGCCATTCGGCATCCTGACTTGGAAATATATTGCTATTCCTTCACTGTCACAGGGTCAAAATCCTGAAATTCCCTTCCTGTTGGCATTGTGGGTCTAGCTACAATAAATGGACTGCAGTGATTCAAGAAGGCAGCTCTCCACCAACTTCTCAAGGGCAGCTAGGAATGGGTAATAAAAGGATATCATTCAGCCAGTGATACTCACATCTGATGAATGAAAAAAATAAAAGCCTGGGGCGGATCTTGCAGATGGTAGTATTTCTATGCATCTTTTGCCTTGTTCTTTTAGGTGGTGGAGGTTGCAGATTTAGAGATGCTGTTGAACTTACCTTGAAAATTTTCTGTAGTGCATCTTGTAAATGGTTTACACTGATGCTAAAGTTCCACTGTGTTGGAGAGGGTGAATGTTTAATATGGAGTACCTGTCCAGCAGGCTGATTTGTCCTGAATCAAATGGAATGTTGTTGCTGCATATTAACCAGGCAAGCAAGCAGTATTCCATCAAACTCCTGATTTGTGCCTTAGGATTTGAGAGGTGATTTACTCACCTAAGAATTTTCAGTCTCTGGCCCAAGGCCACAATATTTGTGGTTGGTCCAATTAAATTAAATTAAAGGTCCTGATGAAGGGCTTTTGCCTGAAACGTCGATTTGTCTGCTCATCGAATGCTGCTTGACCTGCTGTGCTTTTCCAGTACAGATGCTGGCTCTAATCTCCAGCATCTGCAGTTCTCACTTTTGTCCAATTAAATTCCTTGTCAATCTTGATGTCTAAAATGCAGATGGTGGGGAATTCAGCGGTGGTAATACTAACGAATGTCAAAGAGAGGTGGTTAGATTCTTGCAATGGCAATTGCCTGGCACTTACGTGGTGTGAAATTTGCTACTTATTTGCGTGACGTTATGCAGGCTGCATGCAGCCATGCACTGCTTCATTCCCTGAGGTATTGAACAATGTGCAAACATCAGCAAACATTCTCACCTTCTGACCTTATGATGGAGCGAAGGTCCATCGATGAACAGCTGAAGATAGTTGGGTCCAGGATGCAATCCTGAGAAACTCCTGCAGCATTGTCAGGGAACCGGGTTGATTGGCCTTTAAAAATCACAGCCACCTTTTCACATGCTAGGTATGACTCCAGCCAGTGGATAATTTTCTTACCAATTCACCTTGACTTCAGTAATACCCAGGCTCCCGAATACAACACTCAGGCAAAGGCTTCCTTCTGCCATAGGCAGCCACTTTTAACTCACTGCCCGAATTACGCTGTTTTATTCATAGTTGGACAATGGCTGTAATGAGATCTTGAGTTGTGTTGTCCAGATAGAACTCACACCTTTATCAAATGGGGGATCAGGCTTGGGGCCTGAATAACCTCTTCCTGCTCCAAACTGATCTGTTTGTAAATCTCAGGAAGAACGGATCAAGCTGAAGCATTCACCTAGACGTTATGGCTGAAGGTATATGCACATGGCGAAGTCTTCTCTTTTACACTATGAGCTTGTCCCTCCTATCACTGAGGGAATATTTGTGGAACCTTGTCATCTCAGGGTGTCAGTTGTTTGTCATTCACCTTCAGGGTGTAACGGAACTGAGAGCCTTGATCTGATTCATTCTTAATGGGTCACTTAGCATTGTCAATGGCTTACTATTACTGCTGATTATCAAATAAATAGTCCTGTACTGTATCTTCAGCAGGTTGACACTTCAGTTTTAGATGTGACCAATGCTTCTCCAGGCATGATTTCCTCCACCCCTCAACAATAAACACTTCAATTTCATGAAGTCAAGTGGCTCTAAATTTGCCACTTTCAGGATATGACTTCATCCTGTAACTTAGCGCATGCCAGAAAAGTCAGGCAGTGTCCTAGTTTCCAATTAACTGTTCAGGCAAAATCTAAATCCAAAAACAGAAAAACCTGGACAGAAACTCACTCAACTCTGTTGGAATGAGAACCGTGGACCAGGAAGTCCCACCCAACAAGAGCTGCTGGTCAGTCTGAGGCCCAGCAGCTTCAGAACTCAATGGTGCCACTTTGAAGGTGGTGACTGTTCCTGGGACAACATCCCCCAGGCTCCCACGATGAAGGGTCATCCATGGAAAAGGGAAGTATTAACTGGGGGAATCTCACAGGGTGGGGGGACATGGAGAAATAGGGACATGGGATTGGAAACAAGGGCACAGCAGTTGCTTTCAGTGGCCACACCTACCCACAGTGAGTTGAATCTGTCAATCATGCACCCATTAGTGCAGGTTCTGGGATTATGTGACTGATGCTGAAATAATTACAACCTGGGGGGGAGATATGTCCTGAAGATCACTAATTGACTGTTTAAATGACTGAAAAATGTGTTGCTGGAAAAGCGCAGCAGGTCAGGCAGCATCCAAGGAGCAGGAGAATCAACGTTTTGGGCATAAGCCCTTCTTCCTGAAGAAGGGCTTATGCCCAAAACGTCAATTCTCCTGCTCCTTGGATGCTGCCTGACCTGCTGCGCTTTTCCAGCAACACATTTTTCAGCTTTGATCTCCAGCATCTGCAGTCCTCACCTTCTCCCTATTTAAATGACTGACTCAGTTGGTGGTTGGGTGGGAAATGGATCTTGGCCTTCAGTATACTGTTGAACCAAGTTCACTTCCCACCACTGGCTGGGAAGATCCCGCCAAGTCTGTTTAGGTAGCACGTTAACTATGTCATTCATATTCCAGCCATGAAGTGCAACGTGCTGAAGAGTCCAGACAGAGGAACATATAACTGCTCCCATCCAATTGGAGACTTCAGTTACAGATCATCGTGTGACTTCTCCTGCGCTGAAGGATTTACATTGATAGGATCAGAGAGAGTGGAGTGTGGAGCTTCTGGACAATGGACAGCACAGATTCCCATGTGTAAAGGTATTGCCTGCACCAAATTAATAGACAATGCACTTTATGTTTTGTAAAAACATGGTTCAATATCTACAGTAGTTTACACATTAAACCTAAGCTCCACTTTACAAATGAACTTTTCAATACAAAATTTTGTTGTAGCTGATTATTTTAGAGTAAATTTAGACTGAAGCAAAGCCGTCAATAAAGCTGACTACACATCTGTACTATTTTAAGGTTGAGAAAACATTTAGTTTATCCCATTTTTCAAAACTCTAAACGTAAATGCTAATTTTGTATTTCAGTTGTAACCTGTCAGACACTGACTCAGCCTGAACAAGGGACAATGAACTGCTATCATCCCTTTGGAAATTTCAGTTACAACTCAGTCTGTGACTTTAACTGTACAGAAGGTTATGTACTACAATGGTCTGACAAGCTTCAATGTCAAGCCAATGGACTGTGGACAAAGGAGATTCCAACCTGTAAAGGTATTGAAGAACTTTATGTTTATCATCAATTTAAAATTATTTGTTTCATTAAGACTTGGAGGTGCTGGTGTTGGATTAGGGTGCACAAAGTTAAAATCACCAGATTATAGTCCAACAGGTTTATTTCGAAGCACTACCTTTCGGAACACTGCTCCTCCATCAGGTGGTTGTGGAGGTTAGGTACTCATGTTACTTGGCCAACATGGTCGATCTCATACGTTGCAGGCAAGGAAGCCCTGAGGCATGGTACATTGGCGAGACCAAGTTGACGTTATGACAATCGATGAATGGATGCTGAACAACAATCACCAGGCAGGGGTATTCCCTCCTAGTCGGAAACACTTCAGCAGTCTGGGCTTTGGGCCTTTGGGCGACCATCCTCCAAGGTGGACTTTGGGACAAACAACAATGCAGAGTGGCTGAGCAGAGGCTGATACCCATGGGAATGGCCTCAACTGGGACCTTGGGTTCATGTCATACTACACGTGACCCCAATGCACAATACACACACTCTCTCACTCATTCATCACACACACTCACACAAGCGCACACGCAGGCCCTCCCTTTTACACAAGCTCTCTCTCATATGCACATACATACACGCCCCACACTCACACCAACACATACACCCTCTCACACATACCCATCACACTCACACATACACTTAACCGAGCTTACACACACACTTTCTCACATGCAACCACATCCACACGCACACTCAATCTGTCACTCCTACATGTGCACACATATAAACTTATGGGGTAAATTTCTTTTTACAGAATTACATTTTATTTTGCTCAAAAACTAGATGAATCCATGCAAAACTTTGCAAAACTATACAGAGGGTTTGTCAGTCTGACATAGCATTGGGACACAGACAGACTTCACACCTACTGTTTAAAAACTTGAGCTATATTGAGAATGTAATTTAAAGGAAGTTCTGGAATTTACATATTAATGAACAGAAACCAGCATATCCCACTACAAAAGATGAAAGGTTTATCTAAGATTGTTTACTGTATCACATCTTCATGACACTGGACTCCTTTGGCTATAGATTTTGGGAGCATGATCTTAGCCTCCACAACCACATGATGAAGGAGCAGCACTTCAAAAACTAGTGCTTCTAATTAAACCTGTTTAACTATAACCTGGTATTGTGTGATTTTTAACTTTGTTTTATTAAGCATGGAGAAAGTGAGGACTGCAGACGCTGGAGGTAAGAGCTGAAAAATGTGTTGCTGGAAAAGCGCAGCAGGTCAGGCAGCATCCAAGGAGCAGGAGAATCGACGTTTCGGGCATAAACCTGAAGAAGGGCTTATGCCCGAAACGTCGATTCTCCTGCTTTATTAAGCATGTGCAAACATACATATTAGGGGCAGTCATCAACCAATGTCACTCAAGCCTGCACTGCCATTCTATAAAATCTCCAATAAAATAGTCAGATATGATTTCCCTTTCATATTGTAGACTTTACCTGATGAGCTTAAACTTAGTTAAAGTCCCCTACTATAATGTATAAAATAACAGGTTCTAACATTTTCCTCATATAAATTTTTCATTAACTGACCTATGCTTTCCTGCTTTCTGTCTTCCTCCCTCTTTTGAATAAAGCAGCTACATTCGCTATTTCCATCCTATGGTAATCTTCCCTGAATCTGGGGAATTTTGGAAAATTAAAATCAATGCATCAACTGTCTCACTAGCCACTTCTTTTAAGACTCCAGGAAGAAGTTGATCACGATCCAAGGAATTGTCAGCCACAGCTTCGACAATTTGCTCAGTCCCACTTCCTGGTATTTGTAGTTTTCTGGAGTCCCTCCCTTCCTTCCATTTACTGTTTATAGGTATTTCTGGGATACGATTTACATCCTTTATGGTGAAGAGGAATGCTAATACCTATTCAATTCACCGGCCATCCCTTTAATTTCCATGATTAATTCCCCATCCTGGCCATGTTGCAGTGTTCCAGCTCAGTACAGACTGGAGGACCAGCACCTCATCACCACTTGGGCACTTTACAGCCATCAGGACTCTACACTGAGTTCAATAACTTCAGGGCATGAACACAATCCTCGGTTTTTATGCACGTGTGCTTCATCTTTTAGAGGCCTGCTGCATTTAAATTTGTAAATCATTTCAATTTCAGCTATAAACTGTCAGACACTGTCTCCTCCTGAACAAGGGACAATAAACTGTTCTCATCCCATTGAAGAATTCAGTTACAAGTCAACATGTGATTTTAACTGTGATGAAGGATTTGTGCTGAATGGTCGAGACAAGCTCCAGTGTCAGGCCAGTGGACAATGGACGGCAGACACTCCCTTATGTAAAGGTACTGGAGAAATTGATACGCAAAACTGAAAATGCTCATATTACATCTGTATTATTTTAATGTTGAAAAAATAATATACTGGTGGTATATCCCATCTCGCATTATTCTAATTATAAATTCTCATCCTGTATTTCAGCTGTAACCTGTCAGACACTGACACTGCCCGAACGAGGAACAATGAGATGCTCCCATCCCATCAGAGACTTTAGTTACAATTCAACATGTGATTTTAACTGTGATGAAGGGTTTATACTGAATAGCTCAGGCAGACTTCAGTGTCAAGCCAGTGGACAGTGGACAGCACACACTCCCACCTGCAAAGGTACTGATGAACATTAGATGACGCATCAAATATTAAAATGATATACCAAAGATGCAACAACCCCAGTTGCCTGCACACCTGTAAAATACTGAGTACTTCCAAACCAGTTCAGCCTTCAAAATTTTTAAACATCTATCATTGATAATGTAATCTTGTATTTTAGCTATAATCTGTCAGACACTGATGACAACCTGAAAGCAGAGCTATCAATGGCTTCAATCCCACTGGAGATCTTCATTACAACTGAATCTAATACACTAACAACTATGTAGATTTAATTTTTAGGGAAGTGGGTGGACTTCAGTATGTAATAATAAACTTGCTCCATTCATAATGTTGTCACTCATCAAATGAATATTCCTTTCTAAGTTTGGCTTTAAATTTTTCAGTCAAAGCTGGCTTTGCCTTTCCAGCTCTGTATCTTTACCCATGCACATCAGGCGTCACATGTTTAAAAATAAACTGAGATTCCAGTCTTGTATTTCAGCTGTAACCTGTCAGACACTGACACTGCCCGAACGAGGAACAATGAGATGCTCCCATCCCATTGGAAACTTTAGTTATGATTCAACATGTGATTTTAACTGTGATGAAGGGTTTATACTGAACGGCTCAGGCAGACTTCAATGTCAAGCCAGTGGACAGTGGACAGCACACAGTCCCACCTGCAAAGGTACTGTGTTTATTTCTGAGAGATAACAAAACTTTTAAGGAAAGCTGGTTTTAGATCCACAATACTGCGAGAAAAGTATTCAGTTTGTGCCATATTCCAACGTCCTAATTTAAGTTCTGATCCTTTATTTCAGCTGTAACCTGCCAGACACTGACGCAGCCTGAACAAGGAGCATTGAACTGCTCCCATCGCATCGGAAATTTTAGTTATAACTCAATATGTGATTTTAGCTGCAATAAGGGATTTGTACTGCATGGGTCAAAACGTATTCAGTGTCAAGCCAATAAAGAGTGGACAGCACAGATCCCTAACTGTAAAGGTACTGGAGAATTTTACATAGATTATCATTTAAATTAATGGAAAGCTGTTCTGTATTTGAAATTGTGTGTATTTCAATGAATGTTATAAACTCAAAATGTACCTAAATTCATATTTACCTAAATTTGAAATTTATATTCAACTGTGAGCTGTCAGAACAAATTCAACCTGAATGACCTGCACACATCCCAATTGAGATTTACATTAAACTGTGCTGAAGGATTAGCCATGTATGTGTTAGGCATACTTCACCGCTGTGATCACACTGACCATCAGTTGTGCAGTTGGAATGTGCACTAATGCTGTAACATGCATTAACCACAACAATAACACTGACATCCATGTGAGCAAATGGGAAATCACACAGGCATAATACGTTTATAAAATACAGGACAACTTCAGTCCTGCCAATTAACATCCCATCAGACTACTCTCAATTATCTGCAAAATGACGGTATGGGTCACTGACAGTGTCATCAAATAGCAAATGATTAAAATAAGTAAATTCTAACCACAGGAAAATAACTATAAAATAGCAACATACAACTTTACTAGTTAAAACTCTAACTCCCTTTAAAGTCCTACACATACATACAGACAGATACAAAAATGTGGTTGTATTGGGTGGAGAAGAAAATCATTGGAGAATCACACAGTTCAATAGCACTACAGGCTTGGATAACATCTTCCTTTTCTTCCGAAGAACCTCTACTCTCCAACGTCCTTCCTTCCTGAATCACATTTTTTTTGCTTAAGATGCAGGGAATTTATACATTAATTATTTAATGTCACAGTCACTGGTTAGAGGCAACAGCTCATAGTAAATGGTGGGAGAGAACAATTGACTGTCTTTAGCCCTGAGTCACTTGCTGCAGAGAACTATAGAGGCAAATAGAACATAGAACATAAAACAATACAGCGCAGAACAGGCCCTTCGGCCCTTGATGTTGCGTCAACCAGTGAACTATTCTCAGCTCATCCCCCTACACTATCCCAAAATCATCCCTGTGCTTATCAAAGGATTGTTTAAATCTCCCTAATGTGGCTGAGTTGACTACATTATCAGGTAGGGCATTCCACGCCCTTACCACTCTCTGCGTAAAGAACCTGCCTCTGACATCTGTCTTAAATCTATCACCCCTCAATTTGTAGTTATGCCCCCTCGTACATGCTGATGTCGTCATCCTAGGAAAAAGACTTTCACTGTCTACTCTATCTAATCCTCTGATCATCTTGTATGTCTGTATCAAATCCCCTCTTAGTCTTCTTCTTGCCAGTGAGAACAGGTTCGAGACTCTCAGCCTTTCCTCATAAGACCTTCCCTCCAGACCAGGCAACATCCTGGTAAATTTCCTCTGCACATTTTCCAATGCTTCCATGTCCTTCCCGAAATATGGGGACAAGAACTGTACACAATATTCCAAGTATGGCCGCACTAGTGTTTTGTATAGTTGCAACATGATATTGTGGCTCCGGAACTCAATCCCTCCAGAAATGAAACCTAACACAGCATATGCCTTCTTAACAGCAATATCCACCTGGGTGGCAACTTTCAGGGATCTATGTACACACACACACACACCAAGTATGGCATCCAGGTAACCTGATACAATTGAAATGAATGAGAATCAGCAGGAGTGAAGGTTGTTAGGTTTGTTGGGAGTCAATTGTCTCAGTCCCAGTGCATCACTTCAGGAGTTACTATGGCTATTGCGATCAGCCCAAGCATCTTCAGTTGTTTTATTAATGACTTTTCCCCCCCACTCCCATACCACTGAGATTGGATGTGAGGATGTTCACTGAGAATTGCAGTGTGCAGATCCATTCAACAACAACCACCACAATTGTAATGGTGTAGCATAACACCTGAGAGTTTACAGAAGAATTATAAAGTAACATTTTGACAGTAAGCCACACAAGGTGATATTAGTGCAGATGAGCAAATGCTCGATCAAAGCAATACATTTTAATGAGCAACTTAAAGGAAGAAAGAGAAGCAAAAAACTTTAGGGAGAGCCTTCTAGAATTCAGGGCCTAATGCAATTGATAGTGTGGCCACCAATATTTGAGCAATTAAGAGGATAGAATTAGAGAAATATAGATATCCCAGAATCCCTACAGTCTGGAAATAGGCCATTCGGCCTCACAAGTGCACATCGACCCTCCAAAAAAAAAATCCCATCTAGCCCTGTAACCCTGGGCTAACCCACACATCCCTGGACACTACAAGCAATTTAGCATGTCCAGCAACCTAACTTGCATATCTTTGGACTGTGGGAAGAAACCGGAGCACCCGGAGGAAACCCACACAGAGACAGGGAGAATGTGCAAACTCCCCACAGTCACTGAAGGCCGGAATGGAACCTGGGTTCCTGGCACTGTGAGCCACCGTGCCACCCCAAGGGATGTCTGAATTTGAAGAAGATTAATTTACAACTCCTTAGAGAACAAAGTACTGCCTGCTCAGTAGCAGCATGATTTGGATAGTATTCAACTTTGTAAAGTGGCATGTATCAAGGGATTGCCAGACAATTACAATCTCTAAAAAGAACAAGTCTAAACATTCCCATCTGGACAATCAAGGGTTTTGAATCCCACATCATTAATGTCATGGGACTACAATTGAGCAGATGTCAGGGGTAAGATGGAATGCACCCCAATTGCTTGAAAGAGTGCAGCTCCACCATACTCAGGAAGTTTTACTACATTCAAGACAAAGTAATCTTTGTACTCTATTCACCACCTTAAATGTTGCTACCTGCACTCGTAGCCTGTGTCAGTAAAAACTGGGGGCACTTGGAAGTTTCTTTGTATTCATTTAAGGTGTGAGCTGAAAATGTGTTGCTGGAAAAGCGCAGCAGGTCAGGCAGCATCCAAGGAACAGGAGAATCGACGTTTCGGGCATAAGCCCTTCTTCAGTATTGAGGGAAGTGTGTCCAGCAGGCTAAGATAAAAGGTAGGGAGGAGGGAGTTGGGGGAGGGGTATTGGAAATGCGATAGGTGGAAAGAGGTCAAGGTGAGGGTG
>NC_057720.1:65296139-65310427 GCF_004010195.1 Chiloscyllium plagiosum
CCTTGACTTCCTTCCACCTATCGCATTTCCAACACCCCTCCCCCAAGTCTCTTCTCCCTACCTTTTATCTTAGCCTGCTGGACACACTTCCCTTATTCCTGAAGAAGGGCTTATGCCCGAAACGTCGATTCTCCTGTTCCTTGGATGCTGCCTGACATGCTGCGCTTTTCCAGCAACACATTTTCAGCTCTGATCTCCAGCATCTGCAGTCCTCACTTTCTCCTCCTTCATTTAAGGTGTGTACATGACACGCTAGGCCAGTATTTATTGTCCATCTGTAATTGTCCTTGTAATATGGTGGTTGGCTGCCTTCCTAAACTGCTACAGTCCTTGTATGTTCCATGTCCACAAGGAGGGAGTTCCAGGATTTCCCACTGACACTGAAAATAGCTGGTATACTTTCAAGTCAGGATGGAATGTGACTTGAAGGGGAAACTTGCAGGCAGTAGGATCCCCATGCATCTGCTCTCTTTGTCCTCCTGCATGATTGAGGGTTTGGAATGTGCTGTCAGAGGAGGTTTGGTGATAATACCCACAATGCTGCCACCGAGCATTGGTGATGTAGGGAGTGGATATTGGAAAGGTGGCTGTCCAGCATGTTGAATGTGAGCACAAATCTTGGAAATAGGTGCCATCTTTCATTTTTAAATGGCTCTGCGGTAATTCTGACACCATAAAATCCTCAGTCTCTATGACTTGTATTCAGTTAGCCTATTTTCTTCAATTGAGAGTAGGCTATTGGATGTGCCTGTCTGGGTATTACAGAAAATACTCATTCTAGGTGAAAGAAGGGAAGGAGGCAGAAAAGACAGGAAGGGCATGAAAATTATGTGGTGACAAGGGAATCATTAGGTTAACTGTGTTCTGTCTGCTTGTAGTTACTGATATAATGTAGTTATAACACTAAAGAAACTAGCAAACTGCTATTACTTTGTGTTACAGAGAGTGCGCCATGCCATATTAGCAAGGGTTAACTGACCATTTATCGCACCAAGGTGTAGGCAATTTAACTTCCTCCACATGGCTGCAACATTCACTCAGTGACTCAACCTAAAGTGTTATTACGATGTGAAGAGTTCGAGACACTCTATGGGTGTGAAAGGCACTATATTAATGTAGTCATGATTTGCTTCCAAATAAACTTAAAGTATAGCCTGGTGTTACGTGATTTTTAACTTTATATTAATGTAAACTTTTTCCACCTTTCTCTTTAAGTTGTCTATGAGATCAATCCACAATCAGACCTGACAGAATAGTTGCGGAAGGTGGCTGTTAAGACCATGTTAAGAAAGAAAACTGCTGAATATAAAATGCAAAATTGCAAGCACAATATTTATTTTTAACTCCTGTTATCTCATAATGTTTTTCTCATGACAATTGTCTTCAGTTAGGGTTATTGTTACTTTTGAGAAGATACAAAGATGATCAAGCTGATTTAGGGTATCAGGAATTTAAGTTTACGAGAAAACCTTAATAAATAAGGCATATTTTCTTTAGAAAGTGAAGGTAAAATCTTGCTTAATTGAAACATTCAAAATTATAGACAGACTTCACAAAGGTGGCCACAAAAATGAAAGGAGGCAGTAATTGAAAATTCAGGATGAACTTTTTCATCCAAAGAACGGGAGTCGTAGAATAAACCACAACAGAAGAGCACAGGGGTGAACAATGTTAATGGGTTCAAGTGAACATTCAATGTATCTTGGAAGAAAGAAATAACTGAATGATAGGTGAAACTGTAAGCAAGTTGGATGGGTATCAAAGAAGCTTTTTGAGTTTAATGGATTTATTCTTTTCCAAAAACATTTGCATTGAATCAGCGATGACATTACTTCAAACATACGTTTTTTTTTCAGTTCTTCTTTAATTAACTGAATTATATGATCAGTTTGAACTTTGGATTTTGCATGTTAGCTCTGCAAGATTGTGTCAGAATTCTTCCCTGTTGATGGCTGACATTTTCCAATGTAAATGAAGGGATGTGATATATAATAAAAATGTCTTCATTGTTTCAGCTGTAAGATGCAACATACCGAAGAGTCTAAAGCATGGTAGCATGAGCTGCTCCCATCCGAATGGAGCGTTTAGTTACAACTCAGTGTGTGACCTTGGCTGTGCAAAGGGGTTCTATTTGAAGGGAAGGAACCAGCTGGAATGTACAGCCTTAGGGCAGTGGACAAATGAGATGCCAAATTGTGAAGGTACATGATTGCTTCAAAAATCAAATAATATTATCTTTTAAAACATTTTGTTTCTTCATTTGTATTTTTAAAAATCTCCTCCATGTTGCTCTTAGCGTCAGTTCCCTGATGAAGAGAGCAGGGAATGGGTTTTGCTATTGGAACAGCAGGCAAATTCAAATATGCCTTTTCCCTCAGGAAGGGAGGCAAAATTAAAAAGCCTATGCCCTTTGCTTCTTTGTCCTATTCACTTGTGTTTGTCCCAAAAGCAGCATTGGTAAAAGCCTAGGAGTGGCACATTTGCCAATCCTATGTCCAGTCATTTCTCTGTTTAAGCACATCTATGGTGTGAGCAGTGAACTTGTCTGGTGGCTGCTTGATTTTGGAAAAAGATATTTAGTACAGATGCTGCATGTACAAAAATTATTATTGGTGTTATTTACATTGATATAATTTCAAGTTATGCAATTCCATGAGAATCATTTTGACATTAATTACATCAATAATTATTGGCCAGTGGTATACATTTCTCATAATAACGTCACTTCTTGAAATCCAACACAGTGGTGAAGTGTCAGGAACTGAATGTTGATCATCCGACAATCATGAACTGTTCATATCATCTTGGAAATTTCAGCTATGGCTCAATATGTGACTTTGACTGTGCTGAAGACTTTAAATTGGAAGGATCTGTGAGACTCCAGTGCAATGAATCTGGACAATGGACAGACGAGGCTCCCCATTGTAACGGTACTGTTTAGAACATCTAGTCAAAATGAAGTGACTTAATGCCACTAGACGAATCATTTGAGAATTTATAGAAGAATGCATCATTTATGTAATACCTGAGAATAGGTTTTATGTGTTGAATGATAGAAAAGAGACAGAGTGTGGCTTTGTTAGTAAATTAAATGCTCTGTGTTTTACAGCTCTAGTCCGATATATCAAAAAAGGTCCCAGGTGGATCTCTGGTCTGTGCTCCACTAATTCCAGATAGAATTATGGAAAAGTGCTATAAATAGCCTTAGTTCCCAGGAACAAGGTCTTCTACTCCTGCTAGCTATGTGTAGATCCCACTAAGGTAGTGTACATTAAATGAGTGCAGGAGTAGGTTTCAATATGAGGTATTCCATACTCAAATAATATATCACACTCACTGTGGAAGCTGTTTCATGGACACATTTTGTGATCCTAGTAAAATAACATAAGCTAATACCAGTTTGATGCTTCACAGCACACACTATCATGAAGATTAACTAATTGAAAGTTTATTCCAATTGAAGGATACTTGATGCCTCCAAGTTCTCCCTTTACACAGATTTGTCACTGAATAGAGACATGGAGTCAGAGAGATGTACAGCAGAAGGAAATACACCCTTCAGTCCATCTTGTCCATACCAATCAGAGATAATAAATTAATCTAATCCCACATGCTAGCATATGCGGGATTCCCTTCCTATTTATGTACTCATTCAGATGCCTTTTAAATGTAGTAATTGTACCAGCCTCCAACATTTCCTCTGACAGCTCATTCCATACACTCATAGGATGTATCATCATCAGGTAGTCTGGTTCTTGGACTCATTGAATCTTACAGAACAGAAACAGACCAAGCAACTCATTGTGGTTAACCAAAAGATCTGTTCAATTTAGTCTCTTCAAACAGATCACTGAGTTAGTTTATTGGCTGCACCACAATAGCTAATTTCTGTTGATGCAGAAACAAAGAGTGCCACTACGGGTAGTGCATTTGATGTAGCCTATATGGATTTTAGCAAGGTTTGTGATGTGATCCTACCTGATAATCTGGTCACCAAAGTAAAAATCATAGAATCAAAGCAAAGTAGCAGGTCAGGTCCAACACTGGCTCAGAGACAGGAATCAAAGGTGAATGGCTATTTGTTTTTGTGACGAGAAGGCTGTTTGCAGTAGAGCTATGCAGGATTCAGTACTGGGCCATCACTTCTTGTGGTGATTTGCGCTTTAAGTGCAGGGGAATGATTAAAAAGTTTGTGAACAGTATAAAAATTGGCTGGCTGTTTGATAATGATGAAGAAAGACGTCAACGGACTAGTCAGGTGGGCAAAACTGAGACAAATGAAGCTGAATCCAGATAAGTGTGAGGTAATGCATTTGGGGAAGGCTAAAAAGATAGAAACATGCAATAAATGGTAGGATACTGAGGAGTGATACTGACCAGAGAGATCAGAGGAACCTTCGAATGCATGTCCTGAGATCCCTGAAGGTGGTTGGACAGGGAGATAATGTGATCAAGAAAGTATACAGGATATTTGTCTTTGTGAGCCAAGGCTGGGAGACTCTGCTAGAACTAGACAATACACTAGTTAAACGATAACAGGAGTATTTCATGTAATTCTGGTCGCAGTACTATAGGAGAGACGTGATTGCATTGGTGCAGAGGAGATTTATGAGCATGCAGCCAGGATTGGAGAATGAATGTTGTTTTCCTTAGAACAGAGGAGGCTGAAGGGAGATTTATTGAATGTGAATAAAATTATGAGAAACTACTTGAATTGGATGGGAAGGACCGATTTGATTGAGGGCTCACTAAACAGGATCTGTAGATCGAGAGCACAAAGTATGAAGTTTGGAGGGGATGTAAGAGGAAATCTTTTAATCCAGATGTGCTGAAGACCTGGAATTCACTATCTGAAAAGGTGGTAGAGACAGTGACCCTCACAATATGTAAATATTACTTAGTCATATACTTGAAATGCTGTAACCTAGATGACCTACAAATTAAGAGCTGAATAGCTTCACATCAACTGGCATAGACATAATGAGCTGAAGTCACCTGTGCTCCTCTATTTCTGACCTCTTGAACAGCTCCCATTTGAATTACTCCATCAATAATGTCTATGCCTTGAACTGCTTCAATTCTAATCTTTAGAATTTCTTCCTGAAGCTGTCAAGTTTACTTTCCTCTAACACACACCTTAAAACCTGATCTCTTTGACAAAGCTTTTAGTTGTCTGCCTTAATATTTCCTTATGTGGCTTTATGCCATGTTTTGTTTTATAATGGAGTGCATTGGGATATTTTATTATGTTAATAGTGTATGAATGTAATATACATACACTATTATGTAATATACATACACTATCAATGCTCATATGAAATTCTTAATATAATGCAGAAAGAGAGGCAAAATCTTATAAATGTAGCTGGTTCAAATTGCTGAACCAATATTAGACTGTGACAACAACAGCAAAATGTAAATATTAATGTATCAGGTACACCATTTGACAGTCTAATGGTCTTTTTATCTTTAGTGCTTTTAGGGCTACCTCCTTCATCGAATGCTCTGACTTATGTCAGCACAGTTGCAGCAGTTGCTGTACTTGCTGGTATCCTTGCTATGATTGTGACATTGATTAGAAGAAAACTGAAAACAAAAGGTAAATCATAACTATTACCAGAGTGCATCCTTTATGTTTGCAAATGATGTGACTTGAGCACCACTACTTACCTACTGTGGTGCCAGAAAAAAAAATCACACCACGAGAAGATTGACCCAGATCTTCCGATCCCAGTAGGGACAAATGGTCAGGTGTTTCTCACTATTGGGGAAAACAATGGAATTGCAAGTTGCAAGGAGTCAACTTACATTGGGATCCCAAACTTCTGGTATGTCAGAAATAGTTCCATAGGAACCCTTGGGGATAGTTTTGCAGGGACCTGTCAGGGTGTAAAGGTGAGTTGTTTGCCTTGGATTTAACTTCTTTTTCACACTGTTTATTAGTGTTAACCCTAATAGGTGTACAGGAGAGGTAAACCAGGAGGGGTGTCTTTACAACCATGACACCCTGGCTCACCACCCAACTTTTAACCTGGTTGGTTTCCTCTCTCCTCCCTCCATCACCTCCCTCATCCTCCTTCTTCCTCTCTCTCTTCATCCCTCACCTACTTCCCCAACTCTCTGCCAGCCAACACCTCCTCTCAACCACAATTCCAACCCTCCCACATGTCTCCAATATTTTTCCAATTTTTAAACAACAGATATCCTTTGCCGCTAGACTACTGTGTAGCAGGAGAAGCCTCTCCACAAAGTAGCTTGGGTGACCACTTTGCAGAACACCTATGTTCTGTCAGTAAAAGTGACCCGGAGCTCCTAATCACACTTTGACACACCGCTATGTTCACACACCAGCATCGCTGTCACAGGCTTGCTCAGTGCAGGCACAAATAATAACATCTCATTTTCTGTTTGGGAATCAACATTGAGTACAATAACTTTAGAATCTGATTCCATCCTTCTCTGATTTTTTTTTACCCACCCCACACCCAGTCCTGTTATGACATGGGTTGCTTTCAGCATATTCATCCCATTTTCACCCACTCCCAGGTAGATTATCACACTCCGTGGTTTGCTTTCAGCACAGATTCCCTATTCTCCGCTACACTCAGCTCTCAATTCTGTTTTAGTTTCAGGTCTCTAGCATCTGCAGTTCTTTGTTTTATATTAGCCTGTGGTTAAAGCTGATCTCGGGCAGGCTGTCAGTAAGCGAGTAGCCCTAGATCTGTATTGAGCACTGGCCTCCCTCACCTATTCCATTGTATCACCTGCAGGCAGTTCAACCAACTGCCACCACCCATGGGATTGGAGGCTGTGTGGAAAATCTGTAAATGTTTATTAATCTCAATCGGCTGCCCAATCACTTGTGAACAGGTAGCCTGGGGAGGGATAAACATTCTCTTCCGAATGAATAATTCATGGACCCTGTGTCTTTGGTGCTTTGTCTTCCTTCATGTGTCAGGCTAGACAGTAAGTGGAACTAGCTGTTTAATCAAAGATAGCAGTCTGTTACTTAATCCTGCTGTTCCTGCCTGACATCCAGACATATACTTTCCGGCAGCAATCAATAGATGTCAATTAAAATGGGGACCTCTCCTAAACTTTTGGCTCTCCCTAATCCAGAGACAGTGGTTGGCTAGCTCAGTTGGCTGGAAGGCTGATTTGCGCTGCCAACAATGATGCCAACATCATCGGTTCAATTCCCACATTGACTGAGGTCACCGTGAAGGACTCTCCTTCTCAACCTCTCCCCTTGCTTGAGATGCAGTCACCCTCCAATTAAACCACCATCAGTCATCTCTCTCTAATGAGCCCTCTTGGACTATGGTGAACTTACCTTGACCATTTTTTTAAGTCTAGAAACACTGAGGCCCAGGATAGCTTTCCTACTCCTGCCGAGCTGAAAGCACTTCATCATGTTTTAATAGTTCAAGTCTAAGTCTGAAATTTTTAAAACTTAAAGCTTTTTAAGGTACAAGTGTTAATATTCTATTTTGTTTCAATTATTTTCAGCATATGATACAACAAAGCTCAATTCTGACAGGTAACTTCAATTTCTTTTACTTTTACGTTTTGAAATAAATAGAATTTCTCTGCTGTACAAACTGGGAAAGGTTCGATTCCAACTTTGGGCGATTGTCTGTGTGGAGTTTGCACATTCTCCCTTTGTCTGTGTGGGTTTCCTCTGGGTGCTCCAGTTTCCTCCCACAATCCAAAAATGTGCAGATTATGTGAATTGGCCATGCTAAATTGCCCATAGTGTTCAGGAATGTGTAGGTTAGGTGCATTAGTTAGGGGTAAATATAGGATAGGGGAATTGGTCTGTTTTGGGTTAGTCTTTGAAGTGTCGGTGTGGACCTGTTGGGCCGAAAGGCCTGTTTCCACACTGTAGGGATTCTATGTCTAGGTGATATAAGGAAGGAAAGATTTAAAGTAGGTAGCAAGACTTTGAATTCAGAGCAGACCGAGTTCTGTAATGGGGATGAGTTCAGGCTGAAACCATTAAGGATGATAAATTGCCCATTGCAGAGGCAAAGGGAAGTAAACATCATGCATTACTTGGGGTGAACAAAATATATCATAGCTCACAATCATTGATGGCATTGGAAATTTGCTAACATTGAACTTTTACAGCCTGGACAGCAGATGGGAAGCAAGAGAGCTATAAAATCAGCGGAGATGGTAGGGCAATGGGCAGGAATGAGGAGAAATGGGGATGGCAGCACAGCACCAGGCTCATCACCCACATACCAGCAATGTGTAGGTATTGGGTAAAAACAATAACTGCTGATGCTGGAAACCAGATTCTGGAGTAGAATGGTGCTGGAAAAGCACAGCAGTTCAGGCAGCATCCGAGGAGCAGGAAAATCGACGTTTGGGCAAAAAGCCCTTCATCAGGAATACAGGCAGAGTGCCTGAAGGGTGGGAGGGAAGGGGAAATGAGGAAACTGTTGAAGTCCACATTGATGCCCTGGGCTTGAGGTGTTCCAAGGCAGAAGATGAGGCGTTCTTCCTCCAGGCGTCTGGTGGTGAGGGAGCGGTGGTGAAGGAGGCCCAGGACCTCTATGTCCTCGGCTGAGTGGGAGGGGGAGTTGAAATGTGTAGGTATTGGTCTCCCTTCCACTGTTTCCTGCCCACTCACCCCTCTCTTATGATAGCCTGTCTGACTGGCCCCAGAGAAACCGCTTCAGATACCTTTAATCTGGTTTCCAGTGGCATTGAAGCATAATTGCATTCCCAGCAGCATCCACTGCTCCCGGTGGTGCTGCTGTGGATACGGAATTGCTGGCCATCAGCTTGGTTGTTCTTGTCCCTTGTTGGGGCAAAAGTCACGACCTCAGAAAATTAACTTCCTGAGCTGTGTTTCCAGGGCTGACAGAAATGGGTTTGCGTCTGACTTTTAAGTTAGTGAGCAGGTTCACCCCCTCCTGTGTAAAATTCAGCCACAAGTGTGCTTTTTGTCCATTTACTACCAGGCATCACCACACCTCAGAGAATACCACTGATACTGAAAACCTATGACACTTGCACCATAAATTTTTAAACTATTAAGTGAAGATGGGAAGCAAGTCATTATCTAACAAACTGAGTCAATGTGTGTTCAGAAATGTAGATTCCTGAAGTAAACATAATTCCAATTTTGATTTTGAACAATGTCTGTGAACAACACTCTGCAAGCTCAATTACTATTGAATTATTCTGATTTGTCTTTTTCCAGTACTGAAGGCTTAGAAGGTATGTTTGAGAATCCAGTGTTCGACAATTCTCCTGAAGGCAAGATTACAAATCTCATCAATATATTATACTGCATAAGAAGAATCTAGTTTGTAACCAATCTTAGAGAAATTTTCTGAAATTTGTTAGTTTTCAAAAAAAATGCAGTGTTGTTTGGGAATACAGTTCTCTGAATGTTGACGGCTGTCTAGTATTGTTTTGGGAACCAGAGATGCAAACAGGAACCCTGCTGCAGGCTCCAGTGGCCTTCTGGTCAAGGCACTTCAGCAGCAGTCAGAATACTCCATAGCTGAAAGATCCTGCTAGATAAAGACCAAAACTTGGTAGACTTATTGCTTTTACATTGTTCCAAGAGCCATAGAGTCATAGACATGTACAGCACGGATTCAGACCCTTCGGTCCAACTTGTCCATACCGACTAGATATCCCAACCCAATCTAGTCCCACCTGCCAGCACCTAGCCCATATTCCTCCAAACCCTTCTTATTCATATACCCATCCAGATGTCTTTCAAATGTTGCAATTGTATCAGCCTCCGCCACTTCCTCTGGTAGCTATTCCATACACGTACCACCCTCTGCGTAAAAAAGTTGACCCTCAGGTCTCTTTTATATCTTTCCCCTCTCACCCTAAACCTGTGCCCTCTAGTTCTGGACTCCCCCACCCCAGGGAAAATACTTTGTCTATTTACCCTATTTACCCTTGTAGCTTTCTTCTACTTTGGTGATTTGGCATCACAGACTAACAAAGTGGCTCAGTGGTTAGCACTGTTGCCTCACAGTGGCAGGGATCCAGGTTTGATTCCAGCCTCGGGTGACTGTCTGTGTGGAGTTTGTACAGTCTCCCTGTGTCTGTGTGGGTTCCCTCTGGGTTCTCAGGTTTCCTCCCACAAAGATGTGCAGGTTAGGTGAATTGGCCATGCTGAATCCTCTATAGTGTTCAGAAAGTGTAGGTTAGGTGCATTGTTCAGGGGTAAATATAGGTTAGGGGAATGGGTTTAGGTGAGTTACTCTTCAAAGGGTCAGAGTGGACTTGTTGGGCCAAAGGGCCTGTATCCACATTGCAGGGATTCTATGATCATATGCTGATTTTTAAAAATCTATTAGATATGGTTAACAATTTGATAATGAATTGAGAATCCGTTTTATGATGTTGATAGCTAATTATTGACCAGGACACTATTGGTAACTCTCTTGATCTTTTTTGAAATAGTGCCATGGGATCTTAACTTTTACAGCCACCTGAACAGGCAGCTGGACCTCAGTTTAATGTCCCGCTTG
This sequence comes from Chiloscyllium plagiosum, assembly GCF_004010195.1. NCBI lineage: Eukaryota > Metazoa > Chordata > Chondrichthyes > Orectolobiformes > Hemiscylliidae > Chiloscyllium > Chiloscyllium plagiosum. The sequence goes on from NC_057720.1 coordinate 65,306,651, forward strand.
AGAGAGGTCACCTCTGACAGTGCAATGCTACTTTGCTACTGCATTGGAATATTAGCTCAGGTTTTTCTTTAAACACATAATCCTAGAGTGGGATATGAACCCAGGACCTTGTGGATTTACTGGCAAAAGAGTTACCAACTCTGAGCCAGAACTGATATGTATTGAGGAATGTCCCAGCACAGGGCCGACTGTGGGTTGTGTTTCAACAGAGTGTCTTGTGTTTGGGCATCTCATTGACGATCATTGAGAATCCAGTGTTGAGAATGCCTTATCCTGCATCATTCACAGAGAGCAATATATTGTACTTCCTCACCAGAGCAGGTGTTCACATATGGGATATAGTTTTAGGTCAGGAGTGGCTATCAGAGAAAAGCCTCAGAAATTCAGGTGAGAATAATGGGGAAGACGACCTGGGACATTAAATTCAATCAATAATGCCTTTGCACACAGCAAGGTAGAAGCAAAATGTCCTCTTTGTGTAGGGTAATGCACATCAACCTACAACAGAAGGAACTGATCTGATGCTTTTATATTGTCAGACAGTCTACCAGGACATGTCTGTAACCTCACCTTCCAGTGAACTGACACTCAGACCATCCATTTCCTTAGTGTGACAGAAGCTCACTTGTATCTGGGGATTCATCGGGTGCAGATGACAATTCCAAGCTAGCCCATGGAGATATGCTCGGTATCTGCATTGGAGCTGGTGGCTACGAATGCTATATCAAGTGACTGGACCTCTTCATCAGCGATGAAGTGTTGCTCTCTCTGTTTCTCTCTCCTCCTGGGACTGTTGTGGCTGGACAGGCAGCAATTCTTTTCTAAAAGCAGAAAATCAGAAAAGGTGAGGTGGAGTAGAAGGCATGAATTCTGTGGTGACACCATTAGCAGCTTGACCATCATTACCAGGTCCAGGGAAGATGAAGGTGAGCTTGGACTTCAAAAGGGACATATGTTCTCAGCAATTAGGAATGGCAAACCTTCAGTCACTGCCAGCCCCATGATGCAGAGAACCTTCTGCTGCTCAGAGGCTTGTCTCCCGCTGCTTCTGCTCTGCCTTTTTCTACTTTGTGCCCTGTAAGAAAGCAGAAGAATATCTGGGGATAGTGTTGTACTGTGTTTAGGTAATCCTTCTGCCACATATGAATAGCTAGAAGTCTGAGAAAGCAGCAGGAGCTGGATGCAAGATTGGCATTAGAAACATGTGAAGGTGAGGTATCTGGATGTTAGCCTTGAGTACCGAGGGCTGTGGAGGGATGAGGTTTGTGATGCGTTTGTCAATGTGAGAGGTTTGAGCAGAAGATATCATATGTAGATGAATTGTTTGAACTTGACTACCAGCATAAGGTCATTTAGATTCCTTGTGACACAGCGACTAGGTTTTGTGCTCCAGACATTAGCGTTGGCCTCCCTGGTCACCTTCTCCATATACATTGTGAGAGAGGTCATTGAGGGCCTCCTGATCCCTGTCCATCTCCACCACAAAGTCCTACAGCATGGACAAATTAACTCTGGAGTCCATTCACTGCCCTCATGTTCTATTTTCCAGTTCTCTATTGTAGGACTTTTTCCCTTTAAGAGGAACAGACTGCCTTTAAGAACAGAAGGAAAACTATGCTGTTTGTAACCCGCTGCTCAGATTCCTAATAAGCACGGAGGATGAGAGTAGCATTGAAGCAGTTTGGCTGAAAGCTAATTCAGTAAGTGAGGTGAATATACAAAATTTAGATGTTGCCTATCTCTGTCTCAATGGATATGGGCAGATCAGGAAGCTGCCCAAACCAATTTAGAGTGCCTGATATAATTTTGCTTCACTTTCCCCCCTCACCTTAAATGCATGCCACATAGTGTTAGACATTTCAACTCTTGGGAAAAATATTCTATCAACTCTTTCTATGCATCTCATCATTTTATAGACTTTTTTCAAGTCTCCCCTCAGCCTCCGCTGAGAAACAACCCTAGTTTTTCTAGCCTCTCCTTAAAGCCCATATCCTCTAATTCAAGCAACATCCTGGTAAACCTCTTCTGCACTTTTCCTAAGGCCTCCATATCCTTCCTGGTCTTCTAAAGCTGCAACATGACATCCTGACTCTTGTACTCCATTCCCTGACCAATAAAGGCAAGCAAACTACCTAGCTACTTGTGTGGTCACTTTCAGTGGGTTATGGACTTGAACCTCAAGATCCCTCTTTACATCAGTGCTGTTAAGCGTCCTGCCTTTAATTGTATACTTGTCCCTAACATTTGAGCTCTCAAAGTGCAGCACCTCGCAGTTATCCGATTAAACTCCATCTGCCATTTCTTCACCCATACCTGATATATATCCCGCTCTATCATCTGACAACCTTCTACACAATCCACATTTTCACCGATCTTTGTATTATCTGCAAACTTATTAACCCACCTATTTACATTTTCATCCATATCATTTATATCTATCACAAACAGCAGAGGTCCCAGTACAGATCTCTGTGGATACCACTAGTCATGGACCTCTAGCCTGAAAAACACCCTTTCACCACTACCTTCTGCTTTTGATGGGCAAGCTAATTCTGAATCCATTCAGCCAAGTCGCATCTTAATCTTCTGGATGAGCCTACCATGAGGAACCTTGTTGAAAGCCTTAGTAAAATCCATGTAGACAACATTCACTGCTCTACCCTCATCGATCACTTTTGTCACCTCCTCGAAAAATTCAATCAAGTTAGTAAGACATGACTTGCCCCACACAAAGCCATGCTAACTGTCCCTAATTAAGCCATGCTCTTGCAAATGCGTGTAAATCCTATCCCTCAGAATTCCTTCAAATAGCTTCCCAACCACCGACGTGAGACTCATGGATCTATAGTTTCCTGGACTATCCCTATTTCCATTCTTGAAAGAGGAACAACATTAGCTACTCGCCAGTCCTCCAGGACCTTTCCAGTAGCTAGCAAGGATACAAAGTTCTTGGTCAAGGCTCCAGCAATCTCCTCTCTTGCCTCTCTCAATAACTTGGGGTGGATTCCATCGGGGTCTGGGGGCTTATCTACCTTAATGCTCTTCAAGAGACCCAATACTACTACTTTTTTTAATCTCAAAATGCCCGAGCAAATTACCATGCTCCACACTAATCTCATTCTCCTCCATATTCTTTTCCTGGTTGAATACTAATGCAAAGTACTCATTCAGGATCTCAGCCACCTTCTCTACCACAGATGCTTCAAAGCACTTTACAGCTGAAGTACTTTTGAAATGTAGTCGCTGTCATAATGTAGGAAATGCAGCAGCTAACCTGTGCACAGCAAATTCTAATAATGAGCAATCCATTTTTGTGATGTTGATTGACAGGTAAAATACTGATCAGAACTTTGGAGGTAACATCTTTGCTCTTCTTAAAAATATTGCAATGAGATCTTTTACATTGACCTTAGTGGAAAGATGGAGTCCTAGCTTAATGTCTTATCCAACTCTGACAGTGCAATGTTAGACCATAAGACATAGGAGTGGAAGGAAGGCCATTCAGTCCATCGAGTCCACTCCGCCATTCAATCATGGCTGGGCATTTCAACTCCACTTACCCGTATTCTCCCCGTAGCCCTTAATTCCTTGTGACATCAAGAATTTATCAATCTCTACCTTGAAGACATTTAGCATCCTGGCCTCCACTGTACTCTGCGGCAATGAATTCCACAGGCCCACCACTCTCTGGCTGAAGAAATGTCTCCGCATTTCTGTTCTGAATTTACCCCCTCTAATTCTAAGGCTGTGCCCACGGGTCCTAGTCTCCTCGCCTAA
>NC_057720.1:65312717-65336685 GCF_004010195.1 Chiloscyllium plagiosum
CATATTGAAGTCTCCCATGATCACCGTGACCTTACCTTCTCTATTTCCCGGTACATGTTGCACCCCTGGTCCTGACCACTGTTAGGAGGTCTGTACATAACTCCCACTATGGTTTTTTTGCCTTTGTGGTTCCTCAATTCCACCCACACAGACTCCACATCATCCGGCGCAACTCCCATTATGGTTTTTTTGCCTTTGTGGTTCCTCAATTCCACCCATACAGACTCCACATCATCCGACGCTATGTCATTCAGTGCCATAGATTTAATTTTGTTCTTAACTAACAAGGCAACTCCGCCCCCTCTGCTCGCCTCCCTGTCTTTTCGATAAGTTGAAAATCCTTGGATGTTTAACTGCCAGTCCTGACCCCCCTGCAACCACGTCTCTGTGATGCCTACCACATCATAATCATTTACGATGATCTGTGCCATTAGTTCATCTGCTTTGTTACGAATGCTACGAGCATTCAGGTAAAGTGCCTCAATTCTAACTTTCTTATCATTAGAGATATTGGAAGTCATAAGATGTCCTAAATTATCCTTCCTTTTTGCTGCATTCCCAGTCTGCCTCAAGGTTAAATCCTCCTGCACACATGCTATCCTGCTGCATATCTTTCCATTTAACTCCATACTCCCTGTCACTTTCACTTTCCCTTCCCCCCAAACTTCTGAGTTGGGGGGAAGGGAAAGTGAAAGCGACAGGGAGTGTTCTCTCAGTATTACACAGGAATATCAGCTTGGATTTTTGGGGCTCCGGTCGTTGTGTGGGACTTGAACCCACAACTTGATAACTCAGCATTAAGCAGTCTACCATTAGGCCACGGCACATGTTGACATTTTGTGATTCTTATGTACTATTCTGATTTCAGTAACCTGTTAGCAGGACTGACATATATTCATTCTCTCAAAGCTATCGGGCAGATTCTTATAGGGCCCTGGGTGATGTTGTTTATGTTGAGAAATCTGAGCCATTGAGTAAAGCCCAACTCAATGCTTGGTGCAACCACCAGCATTTTCCAACAGAGTTCCAGACGTTGAGATGATTTTCTCACTAGGAAATGCTAGGATGCCTATTAATCAGGATTATTGTTCGTTATGACCCTCATCAATCTCACCTCATAAATACACAGCTTCTTATCATACATGGGATGGATAGAAATTAGAAGCCAAGAATTCCCAACATGAAAGTCAGAGTGGATACCTGGTGACTCCAGCATGTTGCTTACTCCTTTGGACCTCCATCTTGAACACCTGGCACTGATGTCTCAGTCACATGCACCTCACATCCTTGGACAATGGTTTCCAACATGTGCCAGCCTCATTTGGCCATCATGGCACATCTTCGATCCACTTACAGAATGCCTCTGGATGATAATGCTGCCCTTCAGGCACTGACAATGTCGCGGTGAAGAAGTGTAGGATTGGTGACTGATGGTTTGTTTACCTGAATTAAGTGACCATCTTAACCAGACTTTAAAGACTCTTGATAAGTTATTTTTTCTAGTTCATTCATGGGATGTGGGTCAGAATTTATTGCCCGTTCCTGCTTACCTTTGAAAAGGTGAGCTGTGTTCTTGAACCGCTGTAATCTATATGCTGTAGGTTAACCGACAATGCTGTTAGGGAGCTTCAGGACTTTGACCCAGCAACAAAGAAGGAAGGTGATACATTTCCAAGTGAAAAACGTGATTGGCTTAAAGGGTAACTTGCATCTAATGATGTTTCCCATGTATCTGCTATCCTTAACCTTCGAGATGGAAGTGGTCATGGGTTTGGAAGGTTCTAAGGATCCTTGGTGAATTTCTGCAGGGCATCTCATGGATGATACACACTGCTGCTATTGAATGGTGGAGGGAGTAGATGTTTGTGGAAGTAGTGCCAATCAACCAGACTGCTTTGTCTTGGATGGTGTCAAGAATTGTGAGTGTTGTTGGAGCTGAACTCATCCAACTAATTAACTCAGTTAGTTGAATGTATATCATAGTAGGAATTCAAAGCCTTTCCCACAACTTTTTATTTTAATTTTCTTGGGATGAATAATGCATAGGTACTGGGTGGGAAAATGTCATTATTCGTTCTGCCCTGTAAGAGGTGAACAAATCATATATTCCAGATCAAAAGCATATATTCCTGGCTTCTACATGAAAATGTTTTTCAGGTTTTTTGAAAGCAAGGGGATATTTATTACCTAACCTGAATATATCATACTGTGCAGTAGACAAAGATGAATCCCAATGAGCAGCGAATAAATCAGGATTAATTCAAGAAGAGTCAAGTTCCTTAGGTTAGAAATTTGAGCATAACTATCGTAAATCTTCTTTTGTTAACAGGATCCATTGAATAGGACAAGTGCCTTTGGTACAAACGCACAAAGGAAAAAAAGACGTCTGACAAATGATTGGTGTTGTTCCACATCAAGCATGCTTCCTTCATTGTCTCCAAGGATAATGCACTTTTCTCCAGCAATAAAGCCTCAATGAACCAACTTCCTCCTCTAGTTGTCTCAAGCAACTGAATAACTAGCTACATTTACATCAATCTGCCTAATTTGAGATTAAGACCAAAAATGCAACATCTTCACATTCTGTTGGATCCTGCACTCTGCTCTCTCCCTTATATCTGACCGCTTTCCTTTACTTCTGTAACATCCCATCATTCCTGTTGAAATCCTAATCTGATACACCAATTATTTACGAACCACCTTTTATCCTTGAGCTACAATTTATTAGCAGAGATGTTACTCACAGTAGTCCACATCCTCATTACTCCTATCTTTGTTAAGATCCACTGATGTTTTATTGTTCCCGGGAATCAATTTCATCACATTTCTCCTCTGTGATTATGTCCCTCCTTATTTCCAATTACTTCCTGAATGTATGTCCCTCTATCACTGGCCTATTTGTCATTGTTAACTTCCTCTACTTGAACACGTCTGCTTCTTCAGCCATTGTGTCCCTGTCCACTGCAACTCTGTCCTTCAGCGTCTCCACTGTCACCTCTCTCTGTCACCAAGAGAGTGCTGTTCATGCTGCTCGTTGATCATGGATTTGAAGGCCTTATCCCTCCTGCAAATTGTTCAGATAGTGTCCTCTGTAAAGTGGACTGAGGTGCCTCTAAGCAAAGTGCATTTAAAAATGTAATTTGTTACTGATTTCTGCACATTTGAGTAGTAACCAAATGACCTAGTTACATTGCCCAAATTATTACTTCACTTGGAGTGGACAAAGTTAAAAATCACACAAAACCACATTTATGTCCAACAGGTTTATTTGGAAGTACTAGCTTTCTGAGCGCTCCTCCGTCATAAAGGAACTAGTGGGGCAGAATCATAAGATACAATTTACAGCAAAAGATCACAGTGTTATGCAATTAAAATGATATATTGAACAAACCTAGATTGCTGTTAAGCCATTCCTCTTTTCCAATGGGTTGCAGGTTCTAAAAGAGGAAAGACCTAACAGCAATCTAAGTTTGTTCAATATATTGTTTCAATTGCATGAACATATGATATTTTGCTATAAATTCTGTGTTTTATGATCCTGCTTCACTAGTTACCTGATGAAGGAGCAGCACTCTGAAAGCTAGTACTTCCAAATAAACCTATTGGACTATAACCTAGTGTTGTGTGATTTTTAACTTTTTTTTAGTAGAGTATGAGGAGTTTAACTAACGTAATAGAATCAGTAGTTTCATGCGTCCTGAACAAAACATGCATGAAGATGTTTACTGTAAATACAGCAAATAGTATAATCTTGTTATTCTATTGATCAATTAAAGTTAATTAATGGGGCATTTAAAGACCCATTGTCAGTCCACAAAACCCGAACAGCCGGGCAACTAACCTTTCTCTTTTCATGGCTTATTCTATCAATAACCTTCAATGTAAGCATACATTCCACTGCACAAAACTTACAATATTAAAAAGTACTGTTCAAAAATATTACAATTTACCAAAGCAATTGATGCAGACAAGAGTTTGATAAAATGCTAGGCAAGATTCAGATAATGCTTCAGCTACATGCTAAATTACAATCAAAACCCTTCATTATGCCAACACCTGGTATTCAATAAATCAATGATGTTGGAATGGGCAATTATGCCAAGTTTAGTTCTGTAAATAAAATGTTTTGATTATTTGCAAAACACAATGTTAGAGGTGTACTTGAGCCAAAATCTATGTTGACCATTGGTGCTGTTTTGATTGTTCAGCATTTGTGTTATGGAAAAGTTTAGGACTGATGGATGAACATAACATAAAGCAATAATTTTGTGACATACATCAGTCATTGTATCACTGGATGTTGAGAGGAGAGAGGCCAGCTGGCCTGTACAGCAAGAGATTAATTTATCACTGGTGTCACGTCAGAGACAGTATAATGGACACCCCGCATTGATAACAAACCAGTGATCTAACGAGGGGCTTGTGATAGTTTATATTCAGATGTCATTATAAGACAACACAACATTTAATTCACATTGTAGCTTAATTGATAAGCATTTGGTCATTTGTTTGAAGAATATATTTGCCTGTAATAAATGTTATATTTTGAATTTATGGAAAAGCCTGTTGAAAGTCTCTTTTGTTCTCATCACCAATAATAAAAGAGAACAAATTGACCATTTTGGTGATTATATATGGTCCATCTTGCTGAGTAATTAGGCTTGAGTTCCAGTGTTCTCCTCACACAACACACCACCTCCCCAGTCCCTCAATTGGTATCTTGTCCACCACCATTTTCCAATATGCTCTTTCATCTCCCATGCCCTCTCCCTACCCGATTTCTCTCCCTTTCCTTTGTTCCCTCAATTCTCACTCTAGTGCCTGTCCTCCATACCAGTACCCTCTCTTCCCATCTTATTCATAGCCTCTTTTCCTCCCATCAGGGCTCTTACCCATCCACTCTCTTATGACCTCTTTTTCCCACCAGTTAACCCTTATCCTGGTGCTCTCTCATGCCTACCCCATGCCTCTACTTCCACTGACGCTTCTTCCACCCTCACAATTCCCTCTTTCCCACACCCTCAAAATTGCCCTAAACCATCTTGTCAACTCATGCCCTATTTTTCCCCCACATTGTGCCCCCAATTCCTCATACATCTTCTCTCTCTCATAACCCAGTCTTTCTGTTAACCTACCATGCTACTTGTCCATCTCCCAGGTCCCTACTCCCTGCACCTCAATGTCCACACACTCCACCTCTGGGCGCCTACCCTCTTGCTCTACCTGTGCTGTCTTCAGGGAGGAGAAAGTGAGGACACCAGATGCTGGAGATCAAAGTCAAAATGTGCAGCATCCGAGGAGCAGGAGAATTGACGTTTCGGGCATAAGGTCCTGCCTAGTACCACCCACCTACCCCGACGAGCAAGAACAAGAATCCCCTCACGAGACTCAACCAACACTTAACTCCGTATTCCCCAACACAAACCCTGTGTGGGATATAGGTGAATTGATGTTATTTCTGCAAATTATAAGTTCTGATACAGAGTAAATGAATTCACATTAGTCTGTGATTGTTTTCTCAGCTAGGAGCTGAGTTAGCAAAAATGGGAATTACATAGAGGAAGGACTTAGCATGAGACGTGATTACAGAACAATGGTAGAAATACAGGCACTAGATAAAATGCTGTGAAAAAAGGCCTTTATAAATAGTAGGTTTCCCACTTGTACAGAGACACAGGAACAAACCCCAATTAAAAGGGCTTAGTGATCAGATGTTGTGAGGGGCAGCGCAGATGGAGGGAGTAGATAATGGTAAGCAAAGGATGGGATGACGTCAAACAACCTTATGGGAGGCAGAGATAGACATTTATCACTGACAATGCCGGATAAACAGAAGTTGTGGGATCAGTCTTAAGGAAATGAGTGACGTAAGTGGAGGAGGGGGCAAACAATGGAATAAGAAAAAAAATGGGGATTCAAACTGTATAAATTTCGAGAGTTTGTTGGATTTGATGTGCATTTGTCATTGTCTTACCTGGCTTTAGACATTGCACCCGCTTGCAAGTGTACAAATAAAGCGGCACTACTAGTTCAGATTTTTGGTCTCGGATTGAAATTATTGAAGTGAGTGAGCTTTTGTTTCTCACACTAGGATCCCCAAAGACTCCCTTTTCAGACCCTATATAGAACTTGCACAACTGAAATAGCAGCAGTAGGGCTCCCCCAATTCACAACCACTTGCTCTTCCTGTCCTTGACTCCATTTCCTTTCCAACATATAACACATGCAGGAAGTAACACAGCCCCTGCTGCATTCCCATATAACTGTCAAACATCAGGATCTGTTCCAACATGTCTGCCACAAAACATGCACTGAGATCTTACACCACTAAAAATTAGTTTTCTATTTATCCTTTTCCTTGTTAGTTTTTCATCCCCATGGCAACCTAGAGTCACATGGGCATTTCTTTGAACTGAGCCGCCTGCTTGGAAATCCTTTTGGAATATTTCCCAGTTGCACTGTAGTTTTAAAAGGGAGATTGTGCAGAAAACAAGATACAGATTTTTCCCAAAGTCATTGGAACAGCAAGCTCCCAAAAACACAGCAAGTAATGTGTTTTCTTGGTGTTCAGTGGGTGGTAAATGTTAACTGACCACAGGGAGCTCCCCTGCTATTCTCTGAACAGTACTACAGGATCCTTTCAATCAAGCAGGGAGATGGGCAATTCATTTCAGGTCTCAATCAGAAGTTGGTAACTCTGACAAGGAGACACTCTTCCTGTACTAGAAAAAGACGCCACTCCCACTCCCTGGATAATCACCGAGGTCTTGCTTACGTACCAGCACTCCCTGGTAGTTGACAAGGTTGTCCTGGGCAATTGGAGACTGTTGGTTGACTTGGGTCTGGATGGAGACACGTGTTGTTTTCAAGATACGGAGAGTCACTAATGTCTGAGAAAGTGTCCAGGTATTCATCTTCCTCCCTGCACAGGAAAATAAGGGAAAATGTCAGTGAACTGACAGTGAGCAAAGTGCACCGACGTTATCTGGAGATGGGGGTCCAGCCATTGGGATGTCAATGGAAATAACGAAGCTCAAGTGGAAGGAGAACTGGACTTGGAGTGGATCAGCAGTGAGCAGCTCTCACCACAGGAGGGTGCTGTTACCTGTGATTTCAGCCAAACTTTGTAAAAGCAGCTGTCAGTCTGAGTTGGTGTGGAATGGTCAGTCTGGGCTTGTCACTCTGAAAGGGTTGTTCTGGACAGAGTGATTGGTCATGGGATGGACATTCAGTACCGGTCATATGGGCTGGTCACCCTAAGCTTATTATTCCTTGGATAAATTACATTTTCTATAATCAACGCGATTTATCAATTATACAAGAGATGCGGTTAAAGGAATATCAGAACAACTTGATGCGACAAGTAGGATGGCATGGGAGAACAGAATAGCCCTTGATATGATTTTAGTAGAAAAAGGGTGTGTGTGTGTGTGTGATGTTAGGAGGAAGGTGTTGTACCTTTATTCCTAATAATACTGCGCCTGATGGTTCAATTACTCGGGCCTTACGGGGATTGACTACTTTAGCAGAGGAACTGGCTGAGAATTCAGGAGTAGACACATCTCTCACGGGATGGCTTGAATCCTGGTTTGGAAAATGGAAGGCGGTGGTGGTTTCTATCCTTACTTCCTTGATAGTAGTAGTCGGGGTATTGTTGGCCATTGGCTGTTGTGTCATACCCTGTATACGAGGGCTCACCCAAAGACTGATTGAAACACCTTGATGAAACAGATGCCCCTAAGAGTGAATCAGACAGAGGAACTTTATCGGCTAAATAATGAGGAGATGAGTGAAACCAAGATGGACGAAATCTCTCAAATGATGCTTGCGAATTTTGGGAACGATGTTTAAAAAAGAGACAAAAATGCAGAAGATAACAAATGGTAATCAAAAGAAAAAGGGGAAATTGTGGGATATAGGTGAATTGATGTTATTTCTGCAAATTATAAGTTCTGATACAGAGTAAATTAATTCACATTGGTCTGTGATTGTTTTCTCAGCTAGGAGCTGAGTTAGCAAAAATGGGAATTACATAGAGGAAGGACTTAGCATGAGACAGGATTACAGAACAATGGTAGAAATACAGGCACTTGATAAAATGCTGTGAAAAAAAGGCCTTTATAAACAGTAGGTTTCCCACTTGTACAGAGACACAGGAACAAACCCCAATTAAAAGGGCTTAGTGATCAGATGTTGTGAGGGGCAGCGCAAATGGAGGGAGTAGATAATGGTAAGCAAAGGATGGGATGACGTCAAACAACCTTATGGGAGGCAGAAATAGACATTTGTCACTGACAAGGCCGGATAAACAGAAGTTGTGGGATCAGTCTTAAGGAAATGAGTGGCGTAAGCGGAGGAGGGGGCAAACAATGGAATAAGAAAAAAATATGGGGATTCAAACTGTATAAATTTCGAGAGTTTGTTGGATTTGATGTGTATTTGTCATTGTCTTACCTGGCTTTAGACCTTGCACCCAATTGCAAGTGTACAAATAAAGCAGCACTACTGTTTCAGATTTTTGGTCTCGGACTGAAATTATTGAAGTGAGTGAGCTTTTGTTTCTCACACCTGTGACCCTGGATTCTTCCCCACGTGACTCCACATTCCCCAACATAAACCCTGTGACCCTGGATTCTTCCCCATGTGACCCTCCCAACGTGACTCCGTATTCGCCAACACAAACCCTGTGACCCTGGATTCTTCCCCATGTGACTCCGCATTCCCCAACACAAACCCTGTGACCTTGGATTCTTCCCCATGTGACCCTCCCCACGTAACTCCACATTCCCCAACACAAACCCTGTGACCCTGGATTCTTCCCCATGTGACCCTCCCCATGTGACCATGCATTCCCCGCCCACAAACCTTCCCACGTGACCCCGCATCCCTCCAGGCGGACCCTCCCCACGTGACCCACCATAGCCCCGCCTGCACCATTTCCACGTGACCCAGCACAGCATTTCCCCCTCCCCACATGACCCCTGTATTTTCCCGTCACGTGGCTCCTCCTACCGGAAGTTGCCGTGCGTGGCAACGTTAGACGGGCAGACATGATCCCGCTGCGGCCCGGCCTGTTCCTTGGGACGGCCGGAGATGCTGCGACGATCGCTCCGGACACTGGTATCTCCCACGTGCTGACCGTGGACTCCAAGGAACCGCCGCCTCTCGGCGACCGGCAGACCAAGTTCGTGCGGGCACTGGATGATGCGGGCTCCGACTTGCTGAGCTTCCTGGACGAGTGTGTGCGGTTTGTGCAGGAGGCGCTGGCTCGTGCAGGAGCTGCTGTCCTGGTTCATTGGTACAGTCACTGTGAGATGTCAAACACTGCCCCTGTATTTCTGTCAGCCTCATTACCAGGCACTGCCAACAGCTCCTTACCTGGAAACAAATGTATAGTTAAAGCAAACAACGTGTCAATAAAGGACAATGTTCCGAAGCAGAGAACTTCTTGAAATTAAACTTGACTATTAGAAACAACAGAGCTCCAGCAACTTCTGTTGTTGTATTAGAAACTACACGTGTGTCTTCCAATTTAAACGGTTTAACAAAGCATGAATTACTGTAGGCATAAGTGCAGCCTAAGTGATGGGAAAGAAATTGACGTTTGCTGACGAAATAAAACAAAGAACTGTGGCTGCTGGAGATCTGAAACAAACAAATATAACATTTTTGGAGAAACCTAGCAGGTCTGGCAGTATCTGTGGATACTGTGGTCACTGTTTCTTCTTCCCCAGATGCTGCCACAGGTGCTGAGTTTCTCCAAAGATTTCTGTTTCTGATGTTTATCCTTAGTATTTGGTCCTCTATTGAATTTCGTGTATCAATGGTATCTCAGACATAGCCAGAGTTTTGCTTGCTATGGTTGTTGGTGGTCTATATGTTGTTCCCCACACCTCAGAGTTAACTCCATTGTGTGACTTTGAACTGCGGTTAGTAACTGCATTTTACAGGTTTTTTTTGAGAATTGTGCGCTTAATTATAACAAAGGACAAAATTTACAGCCCAGGAACAGGCCCTTTGGCCCTCCAAGCCTGAGCTGATCCAAATTTACTGTCTAAACCTGTCGCCCAATTCCTAAGCGTTTGTATCCCTCTGCTTCCCACCTACTCATGCTTCTCCAGGCACATCTTAAATGAGTCTACCATGCCTGCCTCTACTCTGCTGGCAACGTGTTCCAGACACCCACCACCCTCTGCGCAAAGTACTTGCCATGTGTATCCCCCTTAAACTTTTCACCCCTCACCTTAAAAGCGTGACTTCTCGTTAATGGATCCTTCATCCTGGGAAAAAGCTTATCTCTCTCTACCCTTTCTATATCCTTCATGATTTTGTAAACCTCAATCACTATCCCTCCTCAATCTCTTTTTTTCTAATGAAAACAAACCTAACCTACTCAATCTGTCTTCAAAGCTAGCACCTTCCATACCAGGCAACATCCTCGTAAACCTTCTCTGCACCCTCTCCAAAGCGTCCACATCCTTTTGGTAATGTGGCGACCAGAACTGTACACAGTATTCTAAATGTGGCCGAACCAATGTCTTGTACAATTTTAACATGACCTGCCAGTTCTTATACTGAATACCCTGTCCAATGAAGGCAAGCATACCATATGCCTCCTTGCCAACTCTATCTACCTGTGCAGCAACCTTCAGGGTACAATGGACCTGCACTCCCAGATCTCTCTGCCCAGCAACTTTCCCAAGGCTCTTCCGTTCACTGTATAATTTGCTCTAGAATTAGACTTGCCTAAATGCATCACCTCACATTTGTCTGGATTGAACTCCATCTGTCACTTCTCCGCCCAACTCCCCAGTCTATCTATATTCTCCTGGATTCTTTGACAGTCCCTTATGCTTTCTGCTACTCCACCAATCTTTGTGTCATCTGCAAACTTGCTGATCATACCAACAGTGCCCTCTTCCAGATCATTTATGTATATTACAAACAACAGTGGCCCCAACACTGATCCCTGTGGAACACCACTGGTCACCTTTCTCCATTTCGAGAAACTCCCTTCAACTACTACTCTCGTCTCCTGTTGCTCAACCAGTTCTTTATCCACCTAGCTAGAACACCCTGCACACCATCTGACTTCACTTCCCTATTAGTTTATCATGGGGAACCTTACCAAACGCCTTACAAACTCCATGTATATGACATCAACCGTCCTTCCTTCATCTTCCTCAAAGAACTCTATTAAGTTGGTAAAGCACGATCCCCCCTGCATAAAACCATGTTGCCTATCACTGATAAGCCTATTCTTTTCTAAATATAAATAGATCCTATCCCTCAGTACCTTCTCCTGCAACTTTCCCACCACTGACGTCAGGCTCACTGGTTTGTAGTTACCTGGAATATCCCTATTACTCTTGTACAGGGGTACAACATGAGCAACTTTCCAGTCCTCTGACACCTCACCTGTGTTTAAGGATGCCACAAAGATATCTGTCAAGGCTCCAGCTATTTCCTCTCTCACCTCCCTCAGCAAACTAGGATAGATCCCATCGGTCCTGGGGATTTGTCCACCTTAATAACCTCTAGCATACCCAGCACATCTTCCCTACTTATGTCAATGTGATCCAGAGTAAACAAACATCTGTCTCTATTCTCAACATTCATCATGTTCCTCTCAGTGAACACTGATGCAAAGTAATCATTCAGAATCTCACCATTTTCTCAGGTTCGACACACAGCCTTCCTTCATTATCCTTTAGTGGACCAATCCTTTCTCTAGTTACCCAATTGCTACTTATATAAGAATAAAATGCTTTGGGATTCTCCTTAATTCTGCTCGCTAAAGCTATTTCAAGACCTCTTGATTCCTCATTTAAGATTGGTCCTACTCTTCCAATATTCCTCCAGGGCCCATTCTGTTCTAGCTGCCTGGACCTTATGTACGCTTCCCTTTTCCTCTTGGCTAGTCGAACAATTTCTCCAGTCATCCATGGTTCACGAATCTTGACTTTCCCACCACTGACGTCAGGCTCACTGGTTTGTAGTTACCTGGAATATCCCTATTACCCTTGTACAGGGGTACAACATGAGCAACTTTCCAGTCCTCTGGCACCTCACCTGTGTTTAAGGATGCCACAAAGATATCTGTCAAGGCTCCAGCTATTTCCTCTCTCACCTCCCTCAGCAAACTAGGATAATCCCATCGGTCCTAGGGATTTGTCCACCTTAATAACCTCTAGCATACCCAGCACATCTTCCCTACTTATGTCAATGTGATCCAGAGTAAACAAACATCTGTCTCTATTCTCAACATTCATCATGTTCCTCTCAGTGAACACTGATGCAAAGTAATTATTCAGAATCTCACCATTTTCTCAAGTTCGACACACAGCCTTCCTTCATTATCCTTTAGTGGACCAATCCTTTCTCTAGTTACCCAATTGCTACTTATATAATAATAAAATGCTTTGGGATTCTCCTTAATTCTGCTCGCTAAAGCTATTTCAAGACCTCTTGATTCCTCATTTAAGATTGGTCCTACTCTTCCAATATTCCTCCAGGGCCCATTCTGTTCTAGCTGCCTGGACCTTATGTACGCTTCCCTCTTCCTCTTGGCTAGTCGAACAATTTCTCCAGTCATCCATGGTTCACAAATCTTGCCTTTTCTATCCTTTGCTTTCAACAGGACATGCATATCCCACATATCAAATGTGGACTTTCCTTCAAATAGTTGTGTCCAATCCACATTTCCGAGCTCCTGCCTAATTTTTATATAATTGGTCTTGGCCCAGTTTAGTACTCTTCCCTTAGGACCATGCCCATCTTTGTCTGCGAGTATTCTAAAACTTACAGAATTGGGGTCACTGTTCCCAAAGAAATACCCCACCGCAACTTTTACCACCTGGCCTGGCTCATTCCCCAATACCAGTCCAATATGGCCCCTTCCCTCGTCGGACTATTGACATACTGCCCTAGAAAACTCTCCCGGACACTTCTTACAAATTCTACCCCATCCAGACCTCTGACGCTAAATGTATCCCAGTCAATGTTGGGAAAATTAAAATCTCCTATCCCACTACCCTATTGCCTCTACATCTTTTCATAATCTGTTTACCTATTTGTTCTTCTATGTCACGCTCACTGGGAGGCCTGTAATATAGTCTCAACAATGTAACTGCATCCTTATTTCGCAGCTCCACACACAATGCCTCACTACTCAAGCTCTCCATTGTGTCCTCCTTTAGCACAGCTGTGATTTCATCCCTGACCAGCAATGCAACTCCACCCCCACCTTTTCCTTCCCTCCCTGTCCTGTCTGAAGCATCTATATCCTGGAACATTTAGTTGCCAATCATGCCCTTCCTTCAACCAAGTCTCTGTGGTTGCAGTAATGTCATACTCCCAGGCACCAATCCAAACCCTAAGTTCATCTGCCTTACACACTATACTCCTTGCATTAAAGTAGATGCATTTCAGGCCACGAGTTATTTTGTGTTCATCTGCTGTCTGCCTACTCTTCCCCTTATTAATGCTATCTTCATGATTCTTAGTCTCCAGTTCCCACCTCGCTGTCTACTAGTCTTCTCCTCTGGTTCCCAGCCCCTTGTGAAACTAGTCTTTGAGGGCTGTCATGTGAAATCTTAAAGCAACAGTTAGGATTGTGTCCATAAAGAAAAGCCAAACTGGACCTGAAACATTAACTCTGTTTCTCTTTCCGTAGTTGCTATCAGACTTGACAAGTTGCTCTGGCATTATCTGCTTATGTCTACAAGACAATATTACTTCAAAGTTAACAATGTTATTATTGTATTACTCACCTGTACGGGAGTGCCTATTTCCAAGAGTTGGGCCAAAACCTTCCATTGAATTGGTCCACTTTTATGTGCAAAGTACTACCATGCTTTGCCCTTGAATCTGCTGGATGGCTGACCAGAAAACTTTCCCACTCATACTCACAGTTAACCAAAGAACTGCAGATTCTAGAAATCAGAAACAAAAACAGAAATTGCTGGAAAAACTCAACAGCTCCAGCAGCATCTTTGGAAAGAAATCAGTTAACATTTTGGATCCAGTAACACTTCTTCAGAACTTCATTATTTACTGCTATCAGCATTTACGGATGCACAATAATCCTGTTTGCTCACATTATGAATGCACTTTCCGTGGTCAAAAAGCATTGCCAGTCAAAGAGACCAGGTATATAGTTCCTTGAAAGTGGAATTGCTGGAAGGCAGGGTGGTGAAGTTTGGCATGCTTGCATTCGTTGGTCAGGACATCGGGGTATGGGAGTTGAAATGTCATAGAGTCATACACAGATCCTTTGGTCCAACCAGTCAATGTTGACCATAATCCCAAACTAAACTAGTTCCAACAGCCGCTCCTGGCCCATATTCTTCCAAATCGTTCCTATTGATGTACTTATCTAAATGTCATGTAACTGTTTTAATTGTACCCATATCCACCATTTCCTCTGGAAGTTCATTTCCACACAAACCACCCTCTGTAAAATAAATTTGCCCCCTTGTCTTTTTTTAAATCTCTCCACTCTCATTTTAAAAATCTGCTCCCTAGTCTTGAAGTCTCCTATCACAGGGAAAAGGCAACGACTACCATTAACTCTATTTATAGCCTTCATTATTTGATAAACTTCGATAAGGATGCCTCTCAAATAGTTCCAGCCTTTATAACTCAAACCTTCTATATCCAGCAACATCCTGGTAAACCTCTTCTGAAACCACCCAGCTTAATGGTATTCTTCCTATAACTGGGCATCCAAAATTGGGCATGGTATTCCGGAAGCGGACTCACCAATGTCCTGTACAACCTCAACATGACTTCCCAACTCTTAAAGGAAGTTAGAGCAGGACTTATACACTTAATGGTAAGGTCCTGCGGAGTGTTGCTTAACAACGAGACCTTGGACCTGAAAGTGAAGTCACAGATAGATAGGACAGTGAAGAAGGCATTTGGTATACTTTCCTTTATTGGTCATAGCATTGAGCATAGAGGTTGGGAGGTCATGTTGTGGCTGTACAGGACATTGGCTAGGCCACTTTTAGAATATTGCATGCAGTTCTGGTCTCCTTCCTGTTGGAAGAATGCTGTGAAACTTGAAATAGTTCAGAAAAGATTTACAAGGATGTTGCCAGGGTTGGAGGATTTGAACTACAGGGAGGGGCTGAATAGGCTGGGGTTATTTTCCCTGGAGCATCGGAGGCTGAGGGGTGACCTTGTATAGGTTTATAAAATCATGAGCATGGATAGGATAATTAGATAAGGGCTTTTCCCTGGAGCGGGGAAATCCAGAACTAGAGAGCATATGTTTAGGGTGAGAGGGGAAAGATATAAAAGGGACCTAAGGGGCAGATTTTTCACACAGAGAGTGGTGCTTACATGGAATGAGCTGCCGTAGGAAGTGGCGGAGGCTGATACAATTACAAAATTTAAAAGGCATATGGATGGGGATATGAACAGGAAGAGTTTAGAGGGATATGGGCCAAGTGCTGGTAAATGAGACTAGATTGTGTTAGGATATCTGGTCGGCATGGATGAGTTGAACTGAAGAGTCTGTTTCCGATCTGTACGTCTCTATGACTGAGCAACGAAGGCAAGCATGCTAAATGTCTTTTTAAGCAGCCTGTCTATATGTGATGCAAAATTCAAAGAATTATGTCCCTCAATCCCTAGGTCCCTCTGTTCCACAACACTACTCAAGGTCCTACCATTAATTGTATAAGCCCTCCCCCTGTTTGTTGTACCTAAATGCAATACTCGCATTTATCCAGATTGAACTCTCATCTGCTGTTCCTCAGCCCGTTGACACATTTGATCAAGATCCCTTTGTAATCTTAGAAAACCTTCTTCACTGTCTATTAGGCCACCAATTTTGGTGACGTCTTCTATATTCTCATCCAAATGATTAATATGAATGACAAACAAAAGAGGATCCAGAGGGTCCCTGTGGAACATCACTGGTGACAGGCCTCCAATCTGAAATGCATCCCTCCACCCAGCATCCTCTGTTTCCTGCAGTTAAGCTATTTATGTATCCAATTGGCAGGCCCAGCCTGAATCCTATGTGATCTACCCTTACTAATTGGTCTAGCATGCAGAAATAGTTACAGAGATAGTGGATGCATGATTTTCAAGGAATCCTTAAACTCTGTAAGAGTCCCAGAGGATTAGAAAACTGCCAATGTAACACCTTTATTTAAAAATGGAAGGAGAGAAGAATAACTACTGTAGGCTAGTTAGCTTAACATCTGTTATTGGGAAATCGTCAGAATCTATTATACACTATGTAATAGCAGAGCATTTAGAAATACATAATACAATCAAGCAGAATCAATGTGGTTTCATGAAGGGGAATTCATGCCTGACAAATTTACTGAATCTCCAAGGAAGAAACAAGCGTGTTGGATAAAGGGGAAGCAGTGTTATGTAATACATTTGGATTTTCAGAAGGCATTTGATAAAGTATCATGCATTGGTTTACTTAAAATTGGAGGTAATGTACTAGCCTGGACATGAATTGGCCAATTAATAGAAGACAGAGTTGGGATGAGGGAGGCATTTTCAGGCAAGTGAAGTATCACTGGAGTCAGTGCTGGGGCCACTTTTTTTTAAACAATATATTGTTAATAAATTGGTTGAAGAGAATGAATGTGCTGTAGCCAAGTTTGCAGATGACAAAATTCTGTTGGCTGCCTAACATATGGCAAAATGCTGCAGATGCTGGAAACCTGAAATAAAATCAAAAAAAGATGCTGGAATTACATTATAGATCTGGAAAAATCTGTGAAGACGGAAAGAACTAAAATTTCAGGATAGTGACTTCTCATCAGTTTCTAACTTTATCCAAGAATGCTGCATGTTCTGCTGAGTATTTCCAGCATTTCCTGTTTATGATGGGGTACAAATGCACCAAACTTTAAGAAGAAGGTATTCAGAATTTCTGATAAGGAAGGGATTGCTGCCCATTTTATAGTCTTTGTTGGGAACTAATGTCCTTTGTATAATTCATTTGTCATATTTCATTCATTGTAATATTTTCTCCAATGTCAGTCATGCAGGAGTCAGTCGAAGTGCAACTATAGTAACTGCTTACATGATGAAAATTGACGGCCTGACCTTTGAAGAGGCATATAGTGAACTCCAGGACATTAAACCTGATGTCAAGTAATTTGCTTTTATTTTAAATTTATCCATTTCTGTCAAATTTGAACAAGCTTTAATGGGAAAACTTTAAAAATATTTCCATTATCTAATTATAGGATAAATGATGAGTTTGTGAAGCAGCTGAAGTTGTATGAAAAGATGGGTTGCAATGTGGATTTAACGAGTGCTGATTACAAACAGTATCGACTGCAGAAAGTCATTAACAAGTATCCTGGTAATCCACTTCTTTTGTTGCTTCTATTCTGTTCAGTTGGCAAGGGCAAGAAAAGTCCATTCACGTCATCCCATAATTTTGATTGGTCACATTGACTGTGTTCTATCTCTCATATCCAAAGTATGTCTTTCTATAGTTGTAAATGAGGAATTATTCTTTTCCACCTTGTTAATATTTCATCTGAGACTATTTAGTCACTAAGTTGTAGCAGTCTGCGGTCAGTAGTCCTTAACCATGATAACTGCTCTTTCATTTACATTAGTCATTGTGTTCTTTGTTATATGAAAATCATTTCACCATCTACTTTGTTAATTCTCTTCATCGAGCTCTAACGTTTTTAAAAACTGATTGATCATTATTGATGCTTGGTCCCATCCTGGTTTGAAATTCTGAATGCCTCCTTCTTTTAAAAAGCAATCCAAATGCATTCTTAAAATTCTTAAAATTCTGGCTTAAATAGTCCCCTCTTTCTGTTTCTTTCTCATTCTGTCCAATTCGTTATACTGTCAGTAGCATTTTATAATATAAGATGGAATGAAAGTCATTTCATACTCGTTAAGATAGAAATGAATTATTATCTATCTACTATAATCTTATGGTTGCCAAATTGTTCCTAATATCTTGAGTGAACTTAGACTCCAACTTTTAAATCTGTGTTATGTCAAGAATATGATATGGACTTATAAGGGTACTGTGCTTTCTTTGCTTCAACAATTCTATGTTTTATAGGCTCTGCTTTCACTGTTGTAAAGTCCATGGATTTTAAACTAACTTATCACCTATTAATATGTTAATTATAATTGCTTGAATGTTCTTAGTTTTTCTTTTATTCAGAGCTACAGAATTTACCTCAGGAGTTGTTTGCATTGGATCCTGTGAGTCAAGAGAAAACAAATGAAGTCCTCTATAGGTGCAGAAAGTGTAGGTGAGCAGAACTCTAATAGATGATATAATGCTCTGTTTACTGTATAACAAAACTGAACACCTAACGTATGCCTGGTTTGGGAAAGCCATTTAACATAATTCTTAAAAAAAAATTGTTGCTGAGCAACACTGAAAAATTTGTGTTTGTTCTGCTGGGATTTTATTCTATGTGTTTACATATTCTATTTTATTTTCTATGAGTCCAACTTTGCACTGCAAAACCATAAGACAGGAGCTTAATTCATGAGATTTGGATGTTGCTTATTTAGCCATTGTTTCTTGCCCATCCTTAGTTGCTCTTGAGAAGTTGAGCTGTCGTCTTGAACCTTTTCAGTCTGTGTGCTGTAGGTGATGGATTTGTGGCAATTTGATCTAGTGACACTGAATTAGCTGGAATATATTTCCAAGTCAGGATGCTGAGTGGTTTGGAGGGAAGCTTGCAGGTGATGGTTTTCACATACATCTGCTGCCCTTTCCCGAGGTGGTCATGGGTGTGGGTTTGGAATGTGCTGCCTATGAACCCTTGATGAATTTCTGCAATGCGTCTTGAAGATGGTACTGCGGCTACTATTTCTCAGTGGTGGAGGGAGTGGATGTTTGTAGATGTGCCAATCAAGCCAAATGCTTTATCCTGGATGGTGTTGAGCTTCTTGAGTATTGTTGAAGCTGCATTCATCCACACAAGTTTGTTCAATTACACATTTCACTTGCCCCTTATAGATGTTGGACAGACTTTGGGAGCAGAATTCGACCATTTGGCACATTGAGTCTGCTTTAGCATTTGATCATGGTTGATATGTTTCTCAACCCCATTTTTTGCCGCCTTCTTGTAACCCTTGATTCCCTTCCCAATCAAGCACCTATTGATCTCTGTCTTAAATACACTTTATGACCTGGCTTACACAGCTCTCTGCGGCAATGTGTTCCACACATTCAGCACCCTCTGAAGAAATTCCTCCTCATCTCAGTTCTAAAGGATTGTCCCTTCACTCTGGGGCTGTGCCCTCAGGTCCTAGTCTCTCCTATCAGTGGAAACATCTTTGCTTCCACTCTATTCAGGCCTTTTAGTATCCTGTAAGTTTCAATCAGATCCCTCCTCATCTTTCTAAACTCCAATGACTACAGACCCAGAGTCCTCAACTGCTCCTCATCCTTGGGATCATTCTCATAAACCTCCTGTGGACCCCCTCCAACGTCAGGGCGACTTTTCTCAAATACAGTATTCCAAATGTGGTCTGACCAGAACCTTGTACAACCTCAGCAGTACATTTCTGCTCTTATATTCTAGCCCTCTCAATGAATGCTAGCATTGCATGTGCCTTCCTAATTGTCATCTGAAACTGCACGTTAACCTTAAGAGAATCCTGAACTAGTACTCCCAAGTCCCTGTGTGCTTCAGATTTCCAAAGCCTTTCCCATTTAGAAAATAGTCCACACCTTTATTCTTCCTACCAAAGTGCATAACCTCACACTTTCCCTGTTTGTATTCTAGTTGTCACTTTTTTGCCCACTGTGCTAGTTTGTCCAAGCCTTTCTGTAGCCTCCCTGTTTCCTTAAAACTACGCATTCCTCCAGTTATTTTTGTGTTATCTGTGAACTTAGCAACAATGCCCTTAGTTCCTTTGTCCAAATTGTTAATGTATAATGTGAATAGTTGTGGCTCCAACATGGACCCCACTAGTCCACTAGTCACCGACTGCCATCCTGAAAAAGACACCTTTATCCCCACACTCTGCTTTATGC
Organism: Chiloscyllium plagiosum; assembly: GCF_004010195.1. Taxonomy (NCBI): domain Eukaryota; kingdom Metazoa; phylum Chordata; class Chondrichthyes; order Orectolobiformes; family Hemiscylliidae; genus Chiloscyllium; species Chiloscyllium plagiosum. Next base: position 65,332,732 of record NC_057720.1, read on the forward strand.
CAGTCAATCAATCCTGTATCACTGCTAGTCGCTTACCGCTAACACTATGACCCCTAACTGACAGACTCCTGTGTGGCACCTTGTCAAAGGCCTTCTGGAAGTCCAAATAGATCACCTCCACTGGCTCTCTTTTGTCTAACTTGCTCATTCATCCTGAGAGAATTTAGCAGATTTGTCAAGCATGATCTTCCCTTGACAAAATTGTGCTGATGGCTCTATTTATTTTGTACTTCCAAGTACTGCACAAAATCATCCTTAACAATATACCCAAAAATCTTACCAGTGATGGGGGTCAGGCTAACCAGCCTATAATTTCCTGTCTTCTGCCTCTTTCTTCTTAAAGAAGGCTGTTACATTTGCTATTTTCCAGCCCTGTGAGACCCTCCCTGACTCCAGTGATTGAGTTACTTGCTGCAGGATTCCTAGCCCCTCTCTTGCTCCTGTAGCTACAGCATTTATATGCCTAGTCCCATTCAGTTTATGATGAATTGTAACCCCTAGAGTGTTGATAGTGGAGGACTCAGTAATGGTAATAGTATTGACTGTCAAGAGGTGATGGTGAGATTTTCTCTAATTGGAAATGATCAATTCTGGCACTTTTGTAGCGTGAACTTTATTTCCTACTTGCCAGCTCAGTCTTGAATATTGTCCAGTTCCTGCTGCATTTGGACATGGATTGTTTCAGTGTCTGAGGAGTAGTAAATGGTATTGAACGCTTTGCAGTCATCAACAAACATTCCCACTTCTGACCTTATGATGGAAGGAAGTTCATTGATGAAGCAGTTGATGATGGTTGGGCCTAGGACACTACCCTGAGCAACTCCTGCAGAGTTTTCCTGGAGCTGAGATGACTAACCTCTAATAACTACAACTATCTTGTTGTGTGCTAAATATAATTCACTCAGCAGAGAATTTTCCCTTGGATTCCCATTGACTCTAGTTTAGTTAGGATTTCTTGATGTCACAATCTTGTCAAATGTGGCCTTGATATCAAGGGCAGTCACTTTCACTTTCTTTCTGGAGTTCAGCTCTTCTGTCCATGTTGTGACTAATATTGTGAGGAGGTCAGAAGCTGAGTGGCCCTGGCAGAACCCAAACTGGGTGTCACTGAGCAGGTTCTGCTTGATAGCACTGTTGATGACACTTTCCATCACTTTACTGACGATCGAGAGTGGACTGATAGGATGGTAATTGGCCATGTTGGATTTGTCCTGGGAATTCCTGGCAAAGTTTCAGGCTTGATAGCACTGTAGGGAACATGCCATTATTGTAGCTGTGCTGGAATAGTTTGGCCAGTGACGTAGCAAGTTATGGAGCACAAGTCCTCAGTAGTGTTGCTGGAATATTGTCGAGACCCGTAGCTTTTGCAGTATCCAGAGTCTCAGCTATTTCTCAATATCACACTGATTGAAGCAAGTTGGCTAAAGACTGGCATCTGCGATGCTCTAGGGGAGACCGCGAGGATGATGCACTTGGCCCTGCTGGCTGAAGGTTGTTGCAAATGCGTCAGCTGTATCTCCGTGATTTGAGGATATTTATGGAGCCATCACCTCCAGTGAGTTAACTAACTGCCCACCATCATTCAAACTGAACATGGCTGGATTGCAGAGGTTTAGATTTGATCCATTGGTTGTGGAATTATATAGACCTGGAATCACTTAATGCTTATGCTGTTTGGCATGCCAGTACTTCTGCAGCTTCACCAGGTTGACATCTCATTGTGAACTATGCTATTATTGTTCCTGGCATGCTCTCCTGTGCTCTTCATTGCAGCAGAATTGACTTCCAGATTGATGTTATTGGTAGAGTTGGGGGTGTGCTGGGCTGTGAGGTTGTTGGTGTATGATTCTGCTGCTGATGGTCCACAACACTATATGGATACCTGGTCTTTAGTTCCTAGATCTGTTTGTCACCATGCTAACTGGCTAGATTTCAATGCCCAACAACATGATGGAGGGTATTGTCCGGGTGAAGACAGGACTTTGTCTTTCCAGTGACCATGTGATGATCACTCTTATCAATACTGCTATGGACAGATGCATCTGTGGCAGACAGATTGGTGGGGATCGGGTCAAGTATGTTTTTCCCTTCTTTTAGTTCTGTTACCACCTGCCACAGATCCAGTCTAGCAGTAATGTCTTTTAGGACTCAACCAATTCAGTTAGTAGGGTGCTACTAAACCACTTTTGGTGATGGGTAATGAAGTCCCCACCCAGACTATGTTCTGCACCTTCCCACCCTCTGTGAAAGAAGGAAAACTGTTTGGTCCATATTAGTTTATCGATCCAGAAAGTCCCCAACTTCCCTTACTACAGTATTTAATTATTTCTTAAATTGTTCTAAGTTTGTCTAATCATATTCTAACATTTATATCACAGGAATGAAATCATATTTCTACCTTTAGATTAGGTATTAAACTAATATCTTACAAATACGCCTAAAAGGATCATTGATCAAGAGAAACTGACTATCATTATGGATTTCACATCATGCGCTGTTCTGTTAAGTCAGTTTGATTACCTCTTTTCTTTCTCACTGCCTCGAGGATTAAACGAGTAGTTAAAACTTCATAGAATTATGTTTTTCAAGCCACTGGGCCACAAGGAACGCATGTTTTAACATTTATACTTGGTGTTTAGTACGCACCTCCTTCCATTAGCTTCCCATGAATGACCTCTGGCTAAGTGTCTGTTGATGACACCTGCAGCAGTTCTTTTACTGATATGGGGTATAGCTTAGAAAGTAGAATAACCAAAATGTTGAAGAATATATGAATTCCTTTAGTTGCACATCTGGAAGGAGTCTTTTATCCTAACTGTTCTAATTGCATGAACACTTGTCCCTTTTTGTCTAACCCTTTCAACATAAATGTTGTGGTTTCAATGAGGGATGTGTAGCTCAGGCTGCAGTTTTATAGTTCTTACCCTCCTGTCTCCGATTTGTTTGTGTAATTGCTCTATAACTTTCATGGTCATATACTTGTCTATGTGCTACAAATTCAGAATGTGTATGAACCAATATTCCTATTAAGATTTTTCCTTTAAAATATATAATTTCAGGCGTTCTTTGTTTCGTGGCTCGAGTACTTTGAATCATATACCTGGATCGGGACCAAATGCCTTTGCTCACAAGAGAATGACGCAAACTCATAGAGAGGGTCAGACCAAATGTACATCATATTTTGTTGAGCCGGTGCAATGGATGGAGCCTGCATTACTTGGTGTTTTAGATGGCCAGGTAAATGATTGTAGTAATGCGATTACTGTTACTGTTTGCTGTAACAAGTTCTGGTAAGACTGGCATGTATTTAGTCTTGATTTCTAAAGGCTTTTATGGGGTTGACGACCAAGACAAGTAAACATAAGATGTAATTCTTGTATGGAATGGCATTATAAAGACTCAATTTATGTTGAGTAGATTGCTGATCACTTTCTATCTTCTCTGAATTAGAGGTGCCTGAAAAAGTGCACATTAAATCTTTGTTAATTTGTCATTAATAAATCCCGATAACAAGTCACCTGGTTATAATGGGGGGTTGGGTTGAAATGCAGTTCAAATGGTTGAATTATAAATGCGTACCTTTATGTGAAATGCCAAAATTTTAACAGTTTTAAGAACTACAGAGGAACCTCGATTATCTGAACGAGATGGTCAGGCACTATTTCGTTCGGATAATTGAGTATTCAGTTAATTGATTAAATGCTCAGAGTTTTCTGTTAAGACTGCTCCCCGTTCAGGAGACTAAGCAGCAGCACACTGTGCGCGAACCCCCCCAACCCCATCTGTGCCCCCAACCCTGTCCAATAACGCTTCGTCACCCGCGCTCCACTCACCTCCTAACCCTGTCCAACACAGCCCCCATCCAACACTGCCCGCGCCCACCTCCCAACACCGCTCTCCTGCCCAACCCCATCCAACACTGCCCCCCCCGTGCACCTCCAGCATTGCCTCCCC